>NC_056729.1:1263942972-1264047233 GCF_019279795.1 Protopterus annectens
GTACCTACAGGTTTGGAAAGGCTGAGAGAAGCAGCCCACATCAAGAAATAGCCAGTCTGACAGCTACAGCAGTCATATTTGCCAGTTGCAAAGTAGGTAGAAAAGGTGTGACTTTGCCTTTTTTAAAATATGTGCACATGATGCACAGATAAACTAAAAAGAATTTATGAATCACAGACAAGTGGGAAAAGACCTCATTTAAATAAGTTTGTCTCACAGATTTAAGGCATTCCTCATGTACATCTCATTGCTGTTTCTTTTACATAAGTTTTCTGTAAGCTGTATAAACTGACTGCAACCAAGCCCAGAGTACCTCTGTGAATTACACCAAAAGTGCACTTAGATGCAGTCTGCACAAGTTCATGCTATGCATAAGTGCAGTTGAGACTGTGACTGTACAGAACAGTGAAAAGACCTTAGTATAGTAGTTTATCTTTGTATTGATTATATTCTAGATTGATAAGCTTTATTTATGTTGAGCATATGCCCGTTTGCCTGGGAGTGACTGTGACATTCCCCACATGAGTATTTGTTGCACTGTAAGGACCACTGACTCAATTGGTCATTGCCCTTTCAGCTGACAATTGGATTACACTGTATATCGATATATATATATATATATATATATATATATATATATATATATATATATATATATATATATATATATATATATATATATATACCAACAGTTACTTCATACCCTTAAATTATTGATGTGTGCATTCAGTAAATGAAAGAAAATCTGTTTTAGTTTGTGTCTCCACCAGCTATAAATTGATTGCTTTCTATAATAAAGGGCATGAGATTGGGAGACCTGATGAACTCAAAATTTCAACGCATGGCTTTGTTTTGCCCCCTGCTTTATCAGCAATTCTCATTAGCCCTCATTAATCTACCATATTACTGAAGTACACACATTGCCTGTGATACCCAATCCCTATACCTCCTCACTTTACTACTATTATAGAATCATTCCTGTTTCTATTCACATTCCCAAATTTGGTCTAACATTTAGCATTATTCCCAGTAGTTTTTTCCGGTTTACTATCTTTTTTCTGATCGCACTTTGTGCAATTTACATTAGTGCGAAACTACCGTTTGGTAGAATCAGAAAAACGAATGCCAAAATGTAGAAATTTACAACAGTGAATGCAATACAGCATTTTAAATTTCTACATTTTGCTGCAGTTCGCACTATAGTGGGGATTGGGAAATGTACCCTTTCCATCACTAGAATGCGCTCCTTGAGTCTGTATATCTAAGTAGCGGGGGGGGCACAGCCCCCCACATGGGGGGGGGGTTGCAGGGGGGCTTACCCCCCTGCAAACACGTTCTTTACTGTGAAATGCACAGTAATGCTGTTCCAGGAAGTGTGGTGAATGTTCGAATTATGTTGAATTTGAAAATTCACCACTTCCGAATTCTAGAATTATTTTGTTCACTGTAGTGAATTTCATTTTTACGTTTCCTAGAAACGATAATTCACCTATAGTGAACTCAACAAAATGAAAGCAAACCATGTTTTCCTCCCATATTACTTTGTACTGTATCGGCTTCTACTCAGATCCCTCCACAGCAATTCTCTACATTAGTTGAATTCCCTTTTCCATTCATCCCATTTATCTTCACTCATATACTACAATCAGATTAATATATAGCTCTCCTTTCTTACTTTATAATATCTTTCAGCATGCCCACATTTCACTATCTGTTCACTTCCCTCTACAATAAATCTCTCCACACCCATACACAATTAAATTACTAACTTTTGCATTACTACTCTTCCTTACCTATAGCTACTCCACTCTTTTAACTGACCCCTCACTACATACATTCATACTCATTCATATCAATATTCTCCACACCTATACTCTCAAAATGAGATTAGGTAGAGTCAACTTACAGAACAGATAACTGCCTTTCCCTCATACCATCCCAACTTTCTGTAACTCAGAAATCTTATTAACCCTGCTAAAACTAAACACTCATAAGACAGTCACTATAATGGCAGTGTACATATACAGATAGATCCATACACACACACACACACACACACACACACACACACACACACACACACACACACACACACACACACACACACACACACATACCACACACACACACACACACACACACACACACACACACACACATATACATTTTTTATATATATATATATATATATATATATATATATATATATATATATATATATATATATCCACACACACATATATCCCAGGTAAAAAGTCAAAACACCAGAAGATATCCCCTGCTGGGCTTTCTCAAAAATCACTCATAAATCTGTAATATTGGGTAATGTCAGCATAAATTGGCAAACCATGCTGTCTAAAAATCCATCCAATAATATACAGCTGTACAAGTTCACCCAACTTATAATCACACCTACTAGATATAAAAAAAATGCCAGAGACAGACAATCAACCTAGGGGTTGCTATAGATGATAGACTAAAATTTGATATACACATCTCCCTAACAATTAAAAAAGTCCACATCAAACTATGAACCCTCTATAGGACCGAATCATACCTTACACATGAAGCCAGAGTAGCCACAGCAAGCACTCACTATTTACCCTCCTCTAATGTCCTCATATCTTTAACAATGTACGCAAGGCTGACCTTAATAACCTTGAGTCCTGCTACAACAAAATAGCCAAATTCACCACCAATCATCCCCATAAAACCCATCATTGCTCCGTTCATCAACAACTCAACTGGCTGGAACTTCCCAACCTGTTAAAATTAACCAACTGACCTTTGCCCATAAAATCATACACAACCCCAGTAAATGCCCTTGACTTTCAGGCCTGGTCCAACCTAACATTAACCGCATATCCTTTCCATTCCAACAGACTAAAGTTATGCAGTCTCAACTATAATGGTGACTCCTTCTACTCCCATAAAATAGCTAAGGACTGGAATACTCTTCCAAAACACATCCATAATGATTCCAATGTGTCCTCATATAAAAATGCCTAAGGGATTATTTAAATATCAATTGGCTCTGACCATGTATTGCTCCTGGCTAGTTTCTTTCTCTGATTACTTCACAATTCCCCTCTTTTAGCACATAGTGCTTATAGTCTCATTTTTTCTGTTTTTCTTTTTTTAAACTGACTTGCATATATTATGTTTGCATCTGTTTATCTCTGTACTACATTTACTATATGATTTCTTGACTAATGTTCATATGGATATTGCTAATTGCATTTTTGCCAATACTGGAGTACATGATTACATTTTATTTCCTCTCCTATGTATTTTTGTTAACTGCATATTTTTTGCTAATTTTCACGTTCATAATATCTTGGAATGTTAACTAATTGTAACTGTACAAAAACTACATTTGGATTACTTTTACTACTTTGTTATTTTATATAATAAATTTGCTTGTTCAATGTTATGTTCTGTACCCTTACTGTACTGTATCTGAACTGTAATGTATAACCTGGAGATATGCTTTTCTCTCTGGAGCTCAGCTGAAAATTGGCTTTTGCCCATTCGGACTTTCCCAGTAAACAAATGTGAAAGTATGACTCTGTCATTGTCCATGTGGGTGTGAATGACCTGAGACGTACCTCCCTGGACTACATCAAAAGAGACATGGAGGAGCTCTCAGATTATGTGGCCCAGGCAGGCATGAACCTTGCCCTGAGCAGCATCCTACTGTTGCCCAGAATGATACCGCAGTACAAGCAGAAAATGACTGACTTTAACAATTGGCAAAGTTTCTGGTGACATTCTAATGGGATCCAGTATCTGTCTGTTTGGGATGACATGACTGACAGACCTTGATGCTTTGCCAGAGATGGCCGGCATCTGTCACACCTAGGTTTCCGGATACTGGCTAAGGCTCTTGCCACCCCTATAGTGCCTTTTTAGGCAGTGTTCCAAAGACCAAATTACCACTGTAACAGCTATAAATATAAGCAGTCTGAGGGTAGGGCTGCTCAATGCTATAACTCTAAATCTCAAGATGCACTCACTCAAAGCACTCCTCAAAATGGAGAACATCGACAAGGGAGTTTTTTCAGTCTTGGGACTTCCTTCTGCTGTAGAGTTTGTTAAAGCTGTAGAGTTTTTAATGGCAGGGGACCACCAGATTGGCTTCCTTTTTTTTGGAGGAGAGCATCTTGGTTTAAAGCAGCATAAAGTACCCATGTGCTACCAGGCTATAACCCATTCCACACCTTTCAGCCCAGGAGCATGGACTGAAGCAAACTAACTGTGGGTAAGACGGCAATTCAGGTCATAGCCTGCTGTAGGTCCCCAACCATGTCCCAAGACTTTCACTCCACGTTCCTAAGCACCTTCCTCCATAAACTGGGAAAACTACTCATTCACCCATACACTTTCCCAATGTGTCTTGATGGGCAGCAATTGCTCAACACCAATAGTCAATTCCTCCCTGGTTAGATCTGACCACAAACAAATCACCATGGAAATCCACATCTCACCCACATCACCAGCAAACCACCATGACCATGAAAAAAGCTGACTTTGGGCTCCTAAAAACAGAGGTGGCTAACGTATGAACACATACATACTTAAATGCATGGGACTAGCCATACCCAACAGAACCAAGATGTTCTCCTCCAAAAAAGGAAGCCAATCTGGTGGTCCCCTGCCATTAACAAACTCTACAACAGAAGGAAAAAACTGTTGCAGAAAAAGGTGAAGTCCCAAGACTGGAAAAACTCCCTTATTAGCCTCAAAAAAAGTTGAGACCCCTCATCAAAACCTCTAAAGCTAGCTATGAAGGCAGAATTGTGGCAGACACTAAAAACAACCACAAAGCCTTCTATAATTATATCAAGAATCTCCACTGCAATACCCAGATTTACTCTGCGTTACTGCACAATGATACCTCCTATACCGAGACAACAGATATTGCCAACATACTGGCTGATAAATTCAGTGCCAACTTTACCCCTCTCCCCCCCAAAGGACCAATCACAACACCGGAAGAATGCCAGGCACACAGCATTACTGCAGCACAGGTTAAAGCTGCATTGTCCAAGGCCAAAAATACAGCTTCCATGGGACCCAACAATATCCCTGGCTGTATTCTACATGAACTACAAAGTGAACTGGCACTACACTTGTTTGCCCTGTTCAATCACAGCCTCACCTCAGGCTTTGTCCCTACTGAATGGTGCACTGCTACAGTCATCCCACTCCATAAAGGGGGAGTGAATACAGACCCTGGGAATTATTGCCCCATTAGCCTGACACATCTGATATGTAAGGATATGGAGTGCATCACCATGGACCTAATTAACAAGGATATAAGGAATCTCCAAAGTCTGGATACCATGCAATTTGGTTTTGTGAAGGGTAGATCATGCCTGCTTTATCTGGTTGACTTATTTGAGTCAGTCACCAGAGCTGTGGATGAGAGCAATGCAGTTCATACAGTCTACCCCAATCTGTCCAAGGCCTTTGATACCATTCCCCACTCAGGAATTATTGATAGACTCACCAAACTATATCACTAGGTGGGTTGCAAATTGGCTTACAAATAGAACCCACGGTGAGAAAGTAGCAGACTTCAAGTCAGACTGCCAACCAGTCACGAATGGAGTCCTACAGGGATTGGTCCTGGTTCCTCTCCTGTTTGTCATCTACTTCTCAGACATCCAAGCCAACACTGAGGGACTCTGGCTGATTAAGTTTGCTAAAGTTTGCAAGCTGGGAGCCATTATTAACTCCTCAAGTGATGTAGACATCCTGCAGAAAGGCCTCACTGAGACCAATGACTGATGTCAAAACCATTGCCTTAAGCTTAATGCCAAAAAATGCGTTGTCATTCCCTTTGGGAAAAACTCAGTTCCCACTAACTACCACGCTGATGGTAGCCCACTGAACACTGAAGGCATTATAAGAGACCTGGGGACACAGGTTTACAGCAACCTCTCCTTCGACCACCAAATTACCACTGTGGTCAAAAAGTCCTTCTATGTGACACATTTCATTACCAATGGTTTTGCATCCAGGAAGAAAGAGGTCATCATCTCTCTCTACTCTTCCCTTGTTAAACCAATCATCAAGTATAATGCCCCATTTGGCATGTACCTCACTAAACACCTTGCAACAGCTGGAAAGGCCACAAAAGTACCTAAAAAAGAGGATCCTAGACCTTAAACACATGCCCTACATGGACAGACTAAAAAAACTCCAGCTTTTTGCTGTCTCATATCGTCTATTAAGAGGTGATCTCTGCTTGACAAACAAAGCCATGTCTGACCCAGCCCTGTTAGAAATGTTATACCAAAGGAAATCCCAATCCCTCTGCACTACATGCTCCGGGGACCTCAACCTCATTACCACAATCAACAGAACATGCTGGAAGGACAGGTTCATAACCCAGAGGCTGCCCATGCTCTGGAATCAAAGCACCTCACTGGCCCTTTTCAAGAAAAATCTTAATGAGTGGATGGGAAAATAGAAAGTTCACCCCAGGGATCACTTAAGTGGCTTTACTTGATAGAGGCACCGGAAACTAACAGCAGCATAATGCCAGGGCACTTCTATGTGCTAGGCTTTTAAAGGCTCCAGGGCCGTTGGCCTAGTACACACCTATAAACCTATGAAATAAATAAATAAATAAATAATCACTAGAGATCTTTCAAATTATAGGCCAATTGCTTTTTATCTCCCTTAAGGAAAATATAAAAAAATGTATTCATGTGCAATTTCTCAGATATATAATAGATATAACCAGCTTCTATCTTCAAAGCAACACAGCTTCCATCCTCATCACAACGCAACATAACTGCTTCTTTACTAAAGTCTCTTAATACTATCAAAACACAGGAATGCCATAAACCTTGTTTCCATTATCTTCCTAGACTTTCAAAACCTTTTGTACTATCTCCCTCCAGAAACTCCTACACAAACTCTCAAACTTAGGGTTCACAAAATTTTCACTGTAATTCTTTCATACCTTCCTCTCAAACGGAACACATAAAATGAAATGGAAAAATGCTTTTTCCGCCTTCTTGCCAGTAAGAGCGGGTGCTCATCAAGGGTCTATATGAAACCCCCTACCTTTCAACATATTCATCAATGAGCAAGTACACTGCTAATAAAATGCCATCATGGCTAAAGGCTGATAAATCAACATACTCTACCCTGTCAAAACTCTGTCTCTAAACTCCAAGAACTTATACAACAATGCTTCTTATCGATTGTCACATGGCTAATTCAATAGTACTTTTAAACCGTAGGAAAACAAACTTGCTGCTCTTTACCTCTAACAAATCTCTACCAAAACAACACTAAAAACTATCACCTCTGCCAACAACACCATGACAGAATAAATAAACCACACAAAATTACTGGGTGTCATCATAGATGACCGGTTGAAATCCAGTCACCATGTATCACCTTATTAAAAATAACTCATCAAAAGTGGGGTACATTATACAAAATTAAAATGTCCTTCATTGACATTGTGACATGTATAGTCTCCACTTTCATACTGCCATGTCTCCTCATCTATGCTGTCCCAATCTTCATTAACCTTCAAGTTTCACAACTGTCCAAACCTGAGCAATGTTATAATAAAATAGCATTAAACTATAACAACAGAATACACCACTGCCTACCTCTCAAAGAATTAAATTGGTTAAAATGATCATATTATGTAGCTGTTTCCCAGCCCACCACAATGTACAGACTTCTCTATAAGTCAGGAAATTGCCCAGTCCTTAATAGCATATTACAACATTACTTCCCCTACAGAATATTACATTCTAGAGAACAATCTCTAATTACCATAAACAAACGATCAAATACTGCATGTTTCTCTATATTCAAATATTGTAGCTAAACTATGGAACTAAATACCACCATGCCTATCAAGTGTACCTCATTTCGAGGAAAGTTCCTCATTTCGGGTCTTAAAAAGTTCATGTTCCTCAAATTTACACATTGAAAAGGTCTGTCACACATTCAGTATTAGCAATATTTTGGCTGATATCAGTGGTAAATAGAACTGAATCATATTTCATTAAAAGACATAGGGCCGGATTCACGATGGCTTGCATGGAGTCTAAGAGTAGAGTAAGACTCCATGCAGCCATCATGTCCGATGAGCGATCCAGGAACAGCCTGTAGGGGCGTGTAAGAGAGCTCCTGAAACGTCTCTTACATGGACAGGGCTGGGATATGCAAATTACCTCACTTGCAGCCAAACGGCATGCAAATGAGGTAAATTTGTGATCCAGGAAGCACAAACCTGTCCGAGTAGGAGCCGTGTTAGTTGCAGAAATGTACTCAGTTGACAACTGAGTACCGTTCTGCAAATAGCACAATGGAGCCTTGTCATCTCCAAATAAAAGTTGCATATGGTTGAGGAAGCATGCCAATGGCCAAATATACGGCCACTGGAAATGTTCCCAGATGCAAAATTAAAATAAAAATACTTTTTTTTTCTGTGATTTCCGATGTTTAAGCATAGCGCAGCACCACGCAAATGGGCTGCGCCACAAAAACCAGAAAAATAAAAATTAAAACCCACAAATGTGTAATTTATGAAAATTGTTAAATTACAATGTAAGGAAATAGCAGGTTGAAGACAACATGGCCACCAAGTAGGGGTTGCTAAGGGGAGAAGCCCAGTCTAAGACATGTAACCAAGCATTAGTAGGCAATCCTATGTAAATGAGCGTTAGGATAGTGAATCGCACTTTTACATAGCAAATGAGCACAGTCAGTGGAGTGTAGGAGTAGGATATGGGGAGTAACAGAGTAGGAGATAGGTGACATCACAAGGGGGGTATGTATGAAAGTAGTGAAGCTCATTGGAGCAGAGTGGCATGTGTTAGCTGTCAGTTAGACTTCATGGAAAGAGGTGTGTCAACAGGTAGGCCAGGGAAAGCCAAGAAATGGAAGGTGTATACTGTGGATAGCACCAAAGTTTCTTGCTGAGCGGGTATGTGCGCATGTGCATGCCTGTAAACCCGAGTAAGACAGACTGCACGCATGGAATCGTCAGTGCGCGCGTTTCACCCAGAGTAAGCATGTATAAGGCTGTTTAAAGACCTGTAAGCACATTTGGACTGGTGTGCACACGTTTTAACTGAATAAGCAAGTTTTAGTCCGTCTAAGCATGTGTGCATGCGTGTGAGCTGGTATGCGCGTGTTTGCACTTGTGTGCACGGTGCTGCTCCCGAGGAAACAGTAAGGAAAAAGGAAGCACAACAAATAGTAGGAAGCTACCAGGGAGTACTAGCCGAGCTAACAGGTGTAAACAATCAGAATCAGGCAATTACACAGGCAGAACACTAGCCCAGCCCAGCACTTAAAACTCTGCAAACAACAGTGCAGTTTGTTTCTCTCAAGAGACACTGCAACACTGGAGTAAGCTACTAGAAGTGAAAACTGAAAAAGCTTCACTCAGACAAAAAATGCTAGGGGCTGCCATTGCTGTTATAAGGTGACATATGAAACATGCTGAGGGTGGTGACAATGCAAATGCTGCCGGACAACCCACAGTGAGGAGATGGAGAAGACTGTACAGGCCCAGGGTCACCTACCAGGGGTTACATGAGCTGGAGATAGTGGAGCGCTATAGAGTGGACAGAGACCTCCTGCAGAAAATTGTTGAGCTGTGCAGTCCACGCCTCACACACAGAATCAACAGAGGGGAAACCATCCCAGTGGAAACCAAGGTATGTATTGGGCAAAAAATGCTAGCAACAGGTACCTTCCAGAGACCAACTGGTGATATGATGGGGATATCACAGGCATCAGCATCCAGGGTACTGCACCAGTTCCTGGATGCCATGTCAGCACATGTTGGTGATCATGTATATTTCCCCAATTCCCGTGAGGCATTACCCTAGCTCCAACACCCTAGCCCAAAGGTTCCTAGAATTTATAAACTCAAATGCTATGGAACAACTTGCTACCACTCCCACAAGAGGGGAAAACATACTGGACCTGATCATCACCAACATGGGGACTCTATGCCCAAGACCAGTGGTGTATCCCTCACTGGTAAGATCAGACCATAGAGTAATCTCACTGGATATTCACATCCCAACCCAGCCCCTGCCCAGAAAACCACAGTGAAAAACTTTTCTCTAAAGCAAATTTCACACTCCTCAAAACAGAGGTGGAATCCTTCACAGCATCTGTGCCTGAGGAAATTACGGCCCAGACCTCAGAACCCTTTATAAACACATTCTATGAACACCTTCAGGAATGCATGGATCATGCAATCCCAAATAAAACCAAGACCCAATCCTCCAAATGCAGGCATCCTGTCTGGTGGACCCCAGCCATAAACAAACCATACAATACAAGGAGGAAGCTACTACATGATAGAGCAAAATCCCAAAAAGGGAAGGCATCTCTGATCAGTATTATTAAAAAACTACAGCCACACATAAAATCGTCTAAGGCCAGCTTTGAGATAAAAATTGTACAGGACACTAAGGATAATCACAAGGCTTTCTTTAGTTATGGTAGGAACCTGGGTGGGAATTCCCAGATATGCCCAGAATTAGTCCAAAATGACAAACAATACACCAAACCCACAGACATTGCCAACATCCGAGCTGACAGGTTCAGTGCAAACTCCCCCCCCCACCAAAAGGGCAAATATCTATCCCAGCAGAGTGCTGCCCCCCTGACATCTCAGATGCTCAGGTAAGAGCCGCCCTCTCCAAAGCAAAAAACACAGCATCAATGGGACCATACGGTGTCCCGGGCTGTGTCCTACATGAACTCCAAGAAGAGCTAAACCCAAACATAAAACTACTGTTCAATCTCAGCCTTACTACAGGATATGTGCCCAAAGAGTGGCGTACAGCAACAGTGGTCCCTCTCCATAAAGGTGGTGCCTCAACGGATCCTGGAAACTATCGCCCCATAAGCCTGACTAGCTTGGTATGCAAAGCTATGGAAAGGATCATCATGGACCTCATAAATAAAGGTATTGGGGACCTACAGACACTGGATCCTACCCAGTTTGGCTTTGTTAAGGGCAGATCCTGCCTCTTAAACCTGGTTGATTTCTTTGAAACAATCACCAAGGCCATTGACGAGGGGAAGGTGGTCCACACAGCCTACCTGGACCTCGCAAAAGCCTTCGATACAATACCCCATTCGGGCATTATAGATAAGCTCACCAGCTTAAATATAAACCCCTATGTCACTAGATGGATTGCAAACTGGCTCAAGGACAGAACCCACATGGTTAGAATTGCTGGAGACATGTCAGACTCCAAACCAGTTACAAGTGGTGTCCCACAAGGCTCAGTCCTGGGACCTCTCTTGTTCGGTATATATTTCTCGGAGGTACAGGCCAGCACGGAAGGACTGTGGCTGACCAAGTTCACAGATGACTGCAAACTGGGCACCATAATCGACTCTCCAGCCGACACAAGCATCCTCCAAAAGGGCCTCATAGAAACAGACAACTGGTGCCAGAGCCATGGCCTCAAGCTAAATGCCAAAAGTGTATAGTCATCCCCTTTGGCAAAAACAAAGTGCCCACAAATTACCACATAGGTTGTAATCCATTAAGTACAGAAGACGTAATTAGGGACCTGGGGACCCAAGTTGATAGCAATCTCTCATTTGACAACCACGTGGCCAAAGTGGTTAGAAAAACATTTTATATAGCCCACATAATCATGAAGGGATTCACATCTAGATCAGGGGAGGTCATTGTGCCTCTTTACTCATCCCTCATCAGGCCCATAATTGAGTACAATGCCACTTTTGGGATGTACCTCACCAGACACCTGCAGCAACTGGAAAGACCCCGAAAGTACCTCACCAAGAGGATCAAAGGGCTCAAACAGATGCCATATGCTGCCTGGATAAAGAAACTCCAGTTCTACTCAGTGGCATACCGCCTGTTCAGAGGCGATCTGTGCCTGACGTATAAAGCCATGTCCAAAGTGGAATTAATGAACATGCTGCACCTCAGAAAATCCAAATCCCATCGAGCTACGCGCTTGAGAGACTTGAACCTCAGCACTGAAATAAATAGGACATGCTGGAGGGACAGATTCATAACCCAGAGGCTCCCTTCACTCTGGAATAAAATCCCAGTCCAGGTTAGGCAGAGTCCCTCATTGACTCTATTCAAAAGGAATCTTGATGAATGGATGGGAGATCGTAGGTTTACCCCGGGTATCACTTCTGTGTCACTGTTAGACAGAGGCACAGTATACTAACCTCACAAAAGGGCATAGCAAAATAAATTTAAATTGGGTGGCGAAAGCCAAACACATTCTGGCTAGGCTTATAAATGCCCTAGTGCAGATAGCCTAGTATGAACCTATGAACCTATGAACCTAATCACACATCTGTATATAAGACATCTCTTCACTGACTCTGGGTGAGAAGCAGGATAGGTAGAACTGCATTGCATGCATATAAATTTGTGAATATCAGCCATTTTGTCAAGACAGGCAGTTATATGGTTTTAATACTGGGAGGCTTGAACCTTTTACCTGAATCTGCTAGAAATGAAAATTGTGTTGCTCTTTTCAGAACAACAGCTAACTAGCCATTTAACTTTAGTTTAGAATTATAATTGTCATAGTGATAATAGTTGATCTCCTGTCACTCAAAGGATCTAATTGCTCTTTTGTAAATAATTAATTAACATATTGGATGAAATGCTAAAGGTTACCACAAGGTGTACAGCTCATGTACACCTCAGGGTAACCCAGATTAAGAGACAGCCCTAACACCGTGCTGTAGCATGAAGACATGCTGCACTATGTTGGGCTGTCCCCAAGGCTATGCTTAATGCAAATGAGGGAGTCCAGAGGAGTCATATGCTATGCGTGCTCCCCCAAGAAATGCCTCCAGGAAGGCATTTATGTGCTAAGCGATTCAGACCATTCCTACATTGTAGTAGCGAACAAACCAAAAGGCCATGTTCAACCATTGCAGAAGAGGGAAGTACAGGCTATTTTAGTAGCAAAATAGGGTCAGGATGTGTGTGAGTGCATGTGAGCAGCTGCATGTGTGAGTGCACGTGTTTGTATGTGTGTGTGTGTTTGTGTGTGTGTGTGTGTGTGTGTGTGTGTGTGTGTGTGTGTGTGTGTGTGTGTTTGTGTGTGTGCATGTGTGTGGGTCTATATTAGAATATCGAAAGATGTAAACACCGAATGTTTAAATGTCGAAATGTATTCAGTGAAAGCTGGAAACAACGAACATACAGAACAGCGAATTTTTTCCTAGGGAAAAAATTAGCTGTTCCAAAACACAGGCACACAACATAAGCACACCAAACAAACAGCAATCCACACACATACACCTAAAATCTTACACCTAACCCTACACTAAACTATACACACACCACTAACTATCCACTTACCTTAACCCAAACCCGAACCCTAAGGTCCGTCACTATTGCACACTCACCTCACCTGCACCCTCACCCTAACTCACCTACCCCGCCCTAACCCTCACGTCCACACAATCGCACACATAACTAACCTGCGCCCTAACCCTAACTCACCTAACCCACCCTGACCCTCACGTCCACATAATCGCACACATACCTAACCCGCACCCTAACCCTAACTAACCTAATCCACACTCAATCACACACTTACCTGAACTCAACCCATAACGTTCCACCACAGGGCTAAAAATACCGAAGAAACAGAAATAGACAACCGAATTCTTTCCCTAGGAAAACATTTGGTTTTCTGTTGCTTCGATATTTTCAGCTTTCGCTGAATACAGTTCGACACTTAAACATTCGGTGTTTACATCTTTCGATATTCTAATATAGACCCGTGTGTGTTTGCATGAGTGTGGGTTGGGGTGGGTGTCACACTTCAACACACCCCAACACAAACGAGCATAGTCTACAACATGGGGTAGCAGACAACTAGTCACCACGGACTACATCAAAAGACTTGTGCCTTAATGGCACTTAAACCAGTACAGGGATCAGTGGTGGGGGGCACTAGGCACCAAGGGTACTGTTATGCCTTAGCACTTAAATCACTACAGGTATCAGAGACTTGGGGAACACTAGACACCAGGAGTGCTGCTTTTGTGCCCTAACAGCACTTCTCACAGTAGTGGGAACACTAGATGCCATGGGTATGAAGTGCACTGGGAGACTGCAACCTTCTGTGATTGCCTAGTGCTGAGAATATTGGGGATATATAGACATCTCAGATACATGTTTGGGGACTGTAGTGTGTGGTGTGTTTGTGTCTGAATATATACGTTTGTGTGTGTGTGTGTGTGTGTGTGTGTGTGTGTGTGTGTGTGTGTGTGTGTGTGTGTGTTTGTGTGACTGAGGGGGCAGGAATACCTTTACCCACACAATGCATCTGCCACAGTTAACTACCATAGGGAGTGATGATCTGCACTTCTCAGTAGTAAACTATGATTCACAGACATTCAAATTAGCCATTAATGAGGTCTTCAGCATCATGGTTGACATGTCTATGTGCTGCAAAGTACCACACTGTCAGAGCAGAGCCTTTTTAGTGCAAGCCATATAGCTCATCCTAGGTCTGTTACTGAATCCCTGGGCTGATTTACTACATCATGTACTTTTGTATTTCCATTTTATCAATATTAGCTATGTTATGACAATTTATATGCATTCTGATTAACAAAAAAATATTTATATTGTAATTTTTATTTTTCCCTGCCTTTTTTAAAATGTTCACTGCTTAATTAAAAATGTAGTTGTCCATATATATATCGAGTGTTTATTGCTTATAATGTGATACTGTCTGCCACTGTAGCTGTGCTTCATTTTCAAAATAAATGTACAATGCTTAAATAACCCAGTATTTGTAGTGATCAATATATGTAACTATGACTGCAGTTTGCCTTATTTGCTGAAAAAAGGTCTCCTGAATCATCCACCTTACTGATTAAGAAATAGACAAACAATCAAAAAATAAATGCAAGCATCTCTGTCCCTGGCATACACCTCACAACTAAATCATACTGAAGCAAACATACAAAAAAATAAATATATATATTTTCCTGGATAATACTTCACAACTAAAACATATTTCTTTAGTCTTAATAATATATTCTACAGTTTTTATGATGCCTTGCACAGTAGCTTCTTAATATTCTCTGCAATGCTTTGTGGGCTATGTTGGCTAAAATGTTTTACCACAGCATATTTTCATGGAGCTTTTCTTAAGCAAATGTTTTTGTCACACAGCTTTTTTGTTCTTCCTGAACCTTCCTTTCCTGACTTCCATAAGGCACTAAACCTATAAGTAGCCAGTTTACCTTCTTGCAAAATCACTGCACCACTTAAATTGCAGCTGACTGAATAATTCAAATCAAAATACTTTCCTGTTAACTTTTCAATAAATAATTAGGTATTTAATGTTGCTCTTTCTATTCCAATACCAGTCCGCATAACATTTCATTAATATATTTTGTGGTTAAATTATTTCCATCATATTTGAAATAAGTATCATTCTTACAAATCTCTTGAAAACTAGCTTGCTGTCAGGAGACATATATGCTATTGTTGATGTATTCTCACTGCCCAAATTCAAGAACTTAGACATTAAAACGTATATTATCACTTATGTCTCAGTTCTATGACATGCACTTTGCACATGCTTTACTTTGTCAAGAGGTTACTATATGTTAATCTCTTCAGTACTTCTGTCTTACATCTTGCTCTTCTTTGGTCTGACCACAAAGTAGCAAGCCATAAGTTGTACTAACAAAAATGTGCAGTCATTCAGTCCAATATGTGAAAGCCTTTTTAAACATTTCACTTTCTAATAATACATTAATAAGTCTTAAAAAATGTACCTCCAATGCTGAATTATAAATACAAACCTTGGAATGTATTTTATCAAGTTAAGCAGCCCACATCAAGAAATACATTTGAGTACTCTTTAAGCAAATCAAGATATTGTACATTATTTTCATTCACATGGTAATTGTGCCTTCACACTGTACATTATTTCCACCAAAATGAGGCACTGACAAATCAAATTACTCCAAATTGAAGAAGCATTTGAAATACAAACTATCTGAAATTGCCTTTTGTATTTTGTATCAGATGATGAAGTCTAGTCATTAGACGAAAGCACTCAACCTTCGTGTTTTGTGGAAATTATAAAGAATTTTTATACCTACGTGGTGTCCAGGACTTTTTATAATTGATTTGTTGGATTGGCTTGGTTTTATTCATTATAGTTCTTGTTTCTCAGTGTTCCCAATATAGAGCCCTAAGCAGTTAGAGCTCTGTCTCTTTTATCTCAACTATTTGGCCTTCCCCTTTCATTTTCTAAGCTTACTACCACTGTCATTTTGTTGTTGCACTTTAGTCCCACCACTTTCTAAAACTACTCAAAGGCCTCACTTATAATTCCAACTACTGCAGCCACATCCTCTCTGAGATTAATATGCAGCCATCAGCATGTAACACAAATTGAGATTTTTATCCCCTACTTTTTTTAAGCTTCTACTGCCAACTCCTTAATTACAAGCAAGGATAGGTCTGAAAATAGTGAGCACTCCTACTTGCCCCCTCTCTTTATTCCTGTCTCCTTGGATACTCCTCCATTTATGAGTATTTCAGTTTCTGGATGCTGGTATAATGGCTGTATCCAGTGTATGAACTTTTCACCTCCCAGCCTTTCTTGCACTGTCACCCACAGGAATTCCTACATCACCATATCAAAGGCTTCTGCAGATCAAAGAGTGCAATCACACCTTTCCCTTCCTGCTCCTGTTCTGCCCTACACATAAATGATAGCAGGTCCTACCAGTTTTTTTCCTGCCTCCCTTTCCCTCACAAAGCCATTTTGCCCTGCTTGCATCATTTTCGCCAGTACTACATCTAGGCTTTCTGTCAATACCTTTGCCAAAATTTTGATGGGAACATTAATCAAACAGATAATCCTATAATTTCACACTTCTTCACTTTCTTTTCCCCCTTCAAATATCATGGTTATCATGGTCCTCCATACACTTTTAAGTATTTTACTTCAGTCCTGTATTCTTGTTTATTCCTCTTTTAGGACCTTCCAAATGTCTTCCCATCCCCGTTTGTAAAACTCTAGCGGAAAAACTCTGGACTTCCGTCTTTTATCTCCTTCATCTTGTATATGACATTCCTTATTGCATCTCATGAAACCTCTGCTTTCAGCTTATCTCTTTGTTTGTTTTCCAAAAAATATCCCTCTACATTCTTTCCCCAGTTCCATTTAAAGACTTCTGTCCTTTCCTGCCATTTGTAAATCATCCAGTAATATTCTTTGAATCTTTCCCCGATCAACTCATCATCTTCTAAATTATCTCCATCTGCTCTTCTTATACTTGGTACCTCTCTCTCTGTCTGCTTCTTCTATTTCTTGGCTAGTTGTTTGTCTTGTGTTGTCCCCCCATCCACGAGTAGTCCTTCTAATACCTATGTTGAATTTCTTGCGCCATAATAATTTTACTCTCTATTTTTATTCTTGTTTCTTTTTCACTGATTGGTAGCACTTCCCTTTAACTTTCATTTCTTCCAGCTTCTGTTTACATGACCCCTGTCTCTCTCTACATCTTTTCAGTCACCCATTCTTCCTTTCTCTGTACTTATCAGTTTTCCCCTGACAGTGCCATTGATCCCATCCCACCATCATTCTTTCAATTTAACTCTGATTTCATATTGTCCTGTATTAACTTGTTTATTAGTCCTTGCAATGTTTACTTGTCTTCTGTCTCCTCCCATTTATAGCCAGCTTACTTCCTCTCCCTTCCTATTGTTTTCTGCTCCATCACACTTACTTTAAGCCTCACTGCATCATTTGGATTCAGGGTTGCCAGACGTCCCTATTTGGGCGGGACTGTCCCGAGATCAGCAGCCTGCCTCCTCCCCCTGCGCTGCCCGGTTTAAATCCCCCTCGCCCTTGTTTTTTTGTTTTTTTGATTGTCCGTATACCTACGGGCTGGCAAAAAATCAAAAAATTAGTGACTTGTCACGGAGCTACTTGTGTTGAATGCGGAACTGCAATGCATTAAACATTGCAGTTCCAATGCAAATATGCAAGGCTTATAGCTTGGTTTGTTGTTTTAAGTTCTAAAATACCGAGAACCCTGAGAATAATTTTAAAGCAAAATGTGCAGATAGAAAATATTCATTGTTATTCTGCTTGTGTTGGCTGGGATTCTGGGAATGAGAGCTGCTTCCAAGTTCAGTCACACAGCATTTGGGATCAGAGTCTACATGGTACATCATCTGGATTAATTTAGTGGAGGATAATGGCTGAAGATATGAAGAGTGGAAGATGTTGAAAATGATAAAATAAGAGAACATCAGTGTAAGTGACCCAAAATTGTAATTCCAAAAATGTTTCCCCTTCCCCCCCACCTAGTTTAGTTATTTGTTCCACTGTTATTGTAGCACTGTCTGACCCATTTAATGTGTGCTGAAAGGATGCAGGAAAAGCAAATCTGAAGAGTTAAAGGACTGAATTTTGTTTCTTAACTGTGATTTTTCTTCAGGGCATCTAAAACATTAAAAAATGTCTAGAGCCTATACCCCTTGTTAATTCAGGTATTTCTTCCATTGCTATTATAATGGAATTTGCAGCAGTTAGCATATATTGAAAGGCTGCAGGAAAAAACAAGTTGAAGATTAAGACTGAATTTCTTTCCTTAGTCATGAATTTTGTTCAGGGCATCACTGAATCAAAGGGTGGGAAAAATCCTAAAATGCATCTCAATTCAGACACAATAATTACGTTTCAGTAGCTTAATGGTAGAGCAGTGTGGTTAGTAAACAAGAGTCTCAAGGTAATCCTAGTTGAAGCATACACACGCCGTTGCTGACTGTCCCACAGGCTGGAGTATTCATTAATAGTCCGGCTTATTTTAGTACAAGGAGAAATTAACTACTAGTGAAGAGTCAAATACCTTCCATGATTTTGATGTCTTCCCAAGAACTCCAGCAAACCTGAAAGGGTCATACATTGTGGGGCATGGCTCATTTTCCACTCATAGAGGGAAGTTTTGTGCAATAATCAACTAAATTGCTCAGTTGTTCCACATTAAAGACCCCTGTTTGGATTTCTTCCATTGTTTCCATTAAGTGTGCATTCCCTATGACCTGGTTTAATCTACTTGTCTGTACAATAATGATTGTTCTGAGGGTGTATTCCGTCTTATTTGGATAACTTTCATCCCTATGTCCAGCCACCTCACTCCCATTTCATTCTGCAGTCTAGTTATTCTCTCATATTTTTGTTATATTCCTTCCTTTCATGTAACTTTTTCCAGTTCTCTGGTGACATTGTAGTCCCCTCTCCACACTATCTCCATTCTGTCTCTTCTTATCTGTACCCAGTTTTAAGAAAATTTCGTCTAAAGCCCTTCTTCATCCTAGTTTGGTTTATATATGTTTCTGTGTTTCAGTGTGCACCATACACCCTAATCTACCAAATGACTCATTCACCAACTGAACTTTTTATCACATTCTTTGTGGTTGTCTTAAGCTCTGTATGGAATACAATCGCTATTCCTCTCTTTTGCCTCTTGCCTTATTGCCCATTTCTCCCTTTGGGTAGTCATAATAAAGTATCTTCTACGTTCATCTGAATTTCAGTTTTGTTTCTTTTAACAGAATAATGTTTCCCCATCCTCTTTAACTTTTCCTCCATTCTCCTTCTGATTGGATATGATGAACCCCCCAATATTCGTCATAATTATCTGTATGTCCTTGTTATTTTTGTCCACTCTTCACTGCTTTCCTAGTTGTAGCCATCTGGCATAACCCTACTTCTGGACCTAACTTCTGAGCTGAACATTGTACTTTTTGGCAGCTGTCTGCGTTCAGATCCCTCATCCCCATCCTCAGACTCTGGATCCCTACTTTTGGCTCTTGCATGTGCATAAGTATACCCTGGACATGGGCCTCTTAAGACTTTATTTTATCCCATTCTAGTTTCCCTCACACAGATACATTGCATACCAACCTAGATAAATGTCACAATATTTTCTTATTGCATCATGCCAGTTCATTGCTCTCCCTACCACACTGTTGCTCAGTGACCTGGTGTATCAGCTTCATTTGTGTGATAGTCCAGTTTTATTTATTTATTTATTTATTTATTTATTTGTTTATTTATTTATTCATTTATTTACAGTTTTTAACTGTTTACTATGCTACTTACCCACCAGTACTACTTTATTTCTCATTTTCTGTTGATTGTTCATTACTTACAGGTTCATAGGTAAGTAATAGCCTAGCTGCCCTTGTGGGCCATTTTACACCTAGCCTATTTGCCTTTTGAGGCTTGAATGAACTTATCCCATTTGGCAAAACACAAGTTGGCATAATGGTTAAGGTCTTTGCCTCTCATCCAAATGGTATAAGGTTTGATCCTGACCTCTGACCAATGCCTGTTGGAGTTTGCATGTTTCTGTGTGGGGTTCCTTTCACCTCTGAAAAACATGCATAGTGTTTCTATCTCAAGCTCACCCAAGAATGGAGCTGTGTGCAGCAGAACAGACTCTAGATGGTACCCTATAAGGGGAAGAGTTGCCTACATTAATTGCTTTGGACACCTACTCTGGTGCATAATATCTTCCAAGATAAGAGAATATGAAGACTGCACACGAAGGCAGGGCCAACCTGTTTGCATTGTACAAATTTGTGGCCCAGAAATGATAGTTTATTGGCAGTTTTTCCATCTCTTTCAACTTTCTGGTTTAAAAGCCCGCATTTGCGCTTTTCCCACATTTCCTGTAACTAGTCTAGTCCAGATACAGATTTGCTGCGTCCAGGACTGTTTGTAAGCTTCTGAGTGGTGCCAAAGTCTGCTCTACAATGTTTCCCTTAGATCTGCTAGTTCTCTCCTCTCCTTCACTTTTACTAGCTTATTAGTCTAGCACTTTACTAGACTTATTGTAGCAATTATTGTAGCACACAAAAGTGCTACCAGCACTAAACGTTCTACAACGAAACAGCTCCAGTACTTATTATTAATGCCCACCCTTCCAGGCATGTCGAAAGGTCAATTCCCTGTACTTTCTCATGTTAACCTGGTGAACTTGGGCATCCTGAGGTAATGTAGCACCTGCCTCATGTACACCGACAACCCTCTCCTCTTACCTCCCGAGGCTCAGACTTGCGAGAGATACACTTATATATACAAACTGGAAGCCACGCACTCTCCAGCCAAGGTCAACACTTGCACCACACCACATGGAGCACATTGCCCTCCAGAACATATACCAGCACTGCCTTCACATAAAAACACAAACCACACACCCACCTCCATGCAGGCTCTCAATAAAAATCTACAGAAACAGCAGAGACCTCCAAGGCAGAAATGCACTCGACCACCACAACACAACACTAATCATGAGACACATAACTCTCCTAAACAGTGCGCCACTCAACCAAAGGCCTTAAGGCAAAACAGCATGCCCAACACACTAGTCATAGGTGACTCAATAGTGATGCACACTGATGTCCCACTCACTAGGTTGAATAAGGAGAAAGTAATAGTCAGATGCCTGTCAGGTGCCAGGATCTGCCACATAATGCACACACTCAGGTCCCTCAATAACAGGTACAAATATGATTCTGTCATTGTGCATGTGGGTGTGTGGGTGTGAATGACCTGAGACGTACTTCCTTGGACTACATGAAAAGAGGCATGGAAGAGCTCTCGGATTATGTAGCCCAGGCAGATATGGCCCTAACCCTGAGCAGCATCCTACCATCACCCAAAATAATACCACAGTACAAGCAGAAAATGATTGATTTCAACAACTGGCTAAGTTTCTGGTGTCATTCTTAGGGGATCCAGTATCTCTCTGCCTAGGATGACATGATTAACAGACCTCAATGCTTTGCCAGAGATGGTCTGCATCTGTCACCCGCTGGGCTTCTGGATACTGGCCAAGGCTCTTGCCACCCTTATAGTGCCTTTTTTTATGTGGTGTTCCAAAGACCAAATTACTACCATAACAGCTACAAACAAATGCAATCTGAGGGTCATGCTGCTCAACGCCAGAAGTCTAAATCTCAAAATTCACTCACTCAAAGCACTCCTTAAAATGCAGAACATCAACATTTGCACTGTAACAGAGACCTGGTTCAAGGCAGCAGAAAGCACCCCTGCACTACCAGACTATAACTCATTCCACACCTTCCGGCCCTAGAACTTGGACCGAAGCTCCAAAGGCTGTGGTATTCCCATATTCATAAAGGATGCACACACCTCCAGACTGGTAGCCCAACATAACGTATCAGAGTTACACTGGGGAAGACAGCAATTCAGGTTGTAGCCTGCTATAGGTCCCCAACCATGTCCCAAGACTCACACTCCACATTCCTAAGCACCCTGGAGAATATCAGGCTCCAACCTAACACTCCCATACTGGGCAACTTCAACTACCCCTCCATTAACTGGGAAAACTACTCATGTACCAATACACTTGCTCAATGTTTCCTGGAATTCATTAATTCCAATACCCTGGACCAGCTAGTTGTTACCCCCACTAGAGGTAGCAACATCCTCGACCTGGTCATTACTAACATGTGCAACCATTGCTCTACACCATTAATCAACTCCTCCCTGGTTAGATCCAACCAAAAACTAATCACCTTGGAAATCCACATCCCTCCCACCCCCTGCAAAGGTAACCACCATGAAAAACTTCTCCAAAGCTAACTTTGGGCTCCTAAAAACAGAGGTGGCTAACTTCACAGCTCCCATGCAAATGGAGAATAGTTGCATGACCGCTGAGTCATACACCAATGCACTCTACGAGCATGTACACAAATGCATGGATCTCACCATACCCAATAGAACCAAGGTGCTCTCCTCCAAAAAAAGGAAGCCAATCTGGTGGTGCCCTGCCATAAACAAACTCTACAACAAAAGGAGGAAACTGATGTGGAATAAGGTGAAGTCCCAAGATTGGAAAAACTCCCTTATCAGCCTCAAAAAAAAGTTGCAATCCCTCATCAAATCCTTTAAAGCTAGCTATGAAAACAGAATTGCAGCAGATAGTAAAGACAACCACAAGGCCTTATATAGTTATGTAAAGAATCTCCATGGCAATACCCAGATTTGCTCTGAGCTACTGCACAATGGTACCTCCTATACTGAGCCAACAGATATTGCCAATTACTGGCCGACAGATTCAGTGCCATCTTTACCACTCTCTCCCCCCAAAGGACCAATCACAATACCAGTAGATTGCCAGGCACCCAGTATTGCTGCTGCACAGGTTAAAACAGCACTGTCCATGGCCAAGAATACAGCTTCTATGTGACCTGACAATATCCCTGGTTGTGTTCTGCATGAACTACAGAGTGAACTGGCACCTCATCTGTGTGCCCTGTTCAATCACAGCCTCACCTCTGGCTTTGTCCCTACCAAATGGTGCACTGCTACAGTCATTCCTCTCCACAAAGGAGGAGTGACTACAGACCCTGGTTACTATTGTCCCATTATCCTGACAAGTCTGATATGCAAAGCT
Source organism: Protopterus annectens (assembly GCF_019279795.1). Lineage (NCBI taxonomy): Eukaryota > Metazoa > Chordata > Ceratodontiformes > Protopteridae > Protopterus > Protopterus annectens. The sequence goes on from NC_056729.1 coordinate 1,263,966,475, forward strand.
ATGGAATACACCTAATAAACAAGGATATAGGGAATCTCCAGACTCTGGATCCTACACAGTTTGGTTTGTTAAGGGTAGATCATGCCTGATCGACTTGGTCGACATCTTTGAGTCAGTCACCAGAGCTGTGGATGAAGGCAAGGTGGTTCATACATCCTACCTTGATCTGGCCAAGACCTTTGGTACCGTTCCCCATTCAGGAATCATAGAAAAACTCACTAAGTTAGGCATCAACCCCTATGTCACTAGGTGGGTTGGAAACTGGCTCACAGATAGAACCCACAATGTGAAAGTAGCTGACTCCAAGTCAGACTGCCAACTAGTCACAAGTGGAGTCCAACATGGTTCGGTCCTGGTTCCTTTCCTGTTTGGCATCTACTTCTCTGAAGTCCAGGCCAACATGAAGGGACTTTAGGAAAAACCCAGTTCCCATGAATTACCGCATCGATGGTAGTCCTCTGAACACAGAAGGTCTTATAAGAGATCTGGGAACACAGGTTGACAGCAACCTCTCTTTTGATCACCACATTGCCACTGTGGTCAGAAAGACCTTCTATGTGGCATATCTCATTACTAAGGGTTTTGCATCCAGGAAGAAGGAGGTCATTGTCTCCCTCTACTCTTCCCTCATTAGGCCAATCATCGAGTACAATGCTCCATTAGGCATGTACCTCAGTAGACACCAGCAACAACTGGAGAGGCCGCAAAAGCACTTCACAAAGGGGATCCTAGCCCTTAAACACTTGTCCTATATGGACAGACTCAAAAAATTCCAACTATTCTCTGTCTCAGATCGCCTACTTAGAGGCGATCTCTGCTTGACTTACAAAGCCATGTCTGACCCAGCTCTGTTAGAAATGCTACATCTAAATAAATCCCAATCCCTCTGCACCACACGCTCCAGAGACCTCAACTCCAGTACTACAATCAACAGAATGTACTGGAGGGACAGGTTCATAACCCATAGACTGTCCATGGTATGGAACAGACTTCCCATACATGTCAAGCAGAGCAATGCACTGACCCTCTTCAAGAGAAATCTTGATGAGTGGATGACAAATAGAAAATTCACCCTGTGGATAACTCCAGTGGCTCTACTCGACAAAGGCACTGGGAACTAAGGTGGGGTGGCACGATGCCAGGGTAATCCTATGGGCTAGGCTTGTAAAGGCCCTGGGGCCATTAGCCTAGTACACATCTATGAACCTATAAACCTATAAATATAACTCTAAGTGATCTGGTCATGATGACTTATGTTGCCAAAATGGGCATGTTTCCCATATTAAGTGGGTTGAGTCTCTATGCCAGGGACTCATGCTAATTGTGGGAGGGGTGTATGTGCTCTTATTGCCCACTGCATGCCCACCATAAAGCCCAGCAGTACTGGGTCAATAAGCTGTTGACTGCATGGTGTCCAGTTGAAGAGGTCATCCTAGACTTCTATCTGCAAATAGTTTGATGGTAGCTAACACATGATTCAGAAAAACAGTTACAAGATCACATACAAAAGTGACCAACATGCGACTCAAAAAAATTTCTTTCTAGTAAGGAAAGGGCACTGGGGTAGAATCAGTGGTTGCAAAGACATCGAAGGCGAAACAGTCAGCCAACAGCATAAATGACTGGCTGCTGCAGTCAGCTACAAGAAACGGTTAGAGAAGGCTCTGAGGTCAACAGAGGCAAGGCTGAAGACCTAGAAGTTGATTTTAGAGAAAGCACAACAGGTTAAAAAGAGAAAACAGGGCAAGTTGAAGAGGAAAGGCTGCACCTCTAAACAGCATGTGTAAGGGCTACCAAACAGATATGCTTCTGATCTAGGTATGGAAATAAAGTACCTAAGGAAAGCTGATGGTGGAATGCAGAAATTCAGGAAGTCATCAGAAAAAAAAAAAGGAAGAAATAGTGCAGGAAAAAGTGGGAGATATAAAAAAACAGTCTAGGCTGAGAAGAAATACTTGTTGACTAACAAACTGGCTAAGAGAGCAGTTGCAATAGCAAAAAAACAATGCATCAGAATCATTTGAACAGTTCTGGAAAGTGATTCAGTAGATGGCACAAAGAAACTATCAACTTTCAAGGCAAGGACAGAAAGATAAAGAAGATAGTCAAACACAAGGGATGGCAGTAACAAGCTGCTCACCAGTCCTCAGGACATCAAGGGCAAATGGAAGGAGTACTTCCAGCAGCTTCTGAACAAAGAAAACCCCACAGAAGCTGTAGCTTGGAGCTAAGAGCCCACCTTAGAATAAGTAAGAACAGCACTAAGGAAAATGAAGTCAAGGAAAGCAATAGGGTTAGAAGAGGCAATAGCAGATATGATCAATATGTTGGGTGGCATAATGGAGAAATGGCTCCTGAGGGTACACATAGCAATATGGAGAAAGATGTATCCCAGATGTCTGGAGAATAAGCATACTAGTGCCAGTGGGGACATTCACAATTGTGGGCAGTATAGAGGTATCAAACTCCTATTACACTGCAGGAAATTTCTGGAGATGGTGACTGATTAACAAATGCACAGAACAGTAGAAAGTAAGATGGAAGATCAGCAGTTTGGATTCAGATCATGATGCAATCCAACTGACCCAATGTCTGCAGTGAGACAGATAATTGAGAAGACAGGACAGGTAGCTTACATCCTTCTAAGTTGGGAACTGCTGATTGAGGGCTCAGTGTCTGTTAGTCTAAAAGTGTATTAGTTCTGGTTTAAACACTTGGGCTTCAGGCCAGTTATTTTACATTAAGAAGGTTCGTGGTCTGCACTCTTGTGGGAGGAGAGGCTGGACTCTGCCCTTCTGAGCTGTGAATTTCTGGTTAAAGGCTTATAGTGCCTGTATATTTGAACTGTCTCTTACTGAAATTGGTACACCTTGTTTGCTGTAGCATAGACTAGATCTGGGCCTGCTGAATCTAGCTTTGTTTGTATGCTTGTTGTCTGTTTGCTTGTTATTTCCCTGAAACGCTAATTCCACCTAAAACATGGCTTTTCAGCGCTTCTGTGGATCCCTAGTGATATCTGCATTGCTTACTGTACTTATTTCCTTGTTTCACTTGAAAGAAAGTTACTGTTTGTCATTTTTGCATTTAAGTTACCTGTAACACATTGCATTTAAGTTACCTGGCACTTGCTCACTAAAGCAATTATATAAGTCAGCACTAAAAAATTAAAAGCACTACACCCTCACAAACTCCCCTTGAGTATCTTGTTTCCTATTGGCCCTTTTTTTCAATTATAAAGGAATTCCCAATACTATTCTAGTATGTCCATAGGTCAGTTGTCAATCTCTTCTCCGGTCCAGCTTTTGAATCGGGGAATCCTGAGGCAATGTTACAACTGCCTCATGTACACAGACAACCCTCTCCTCCTCCCAACAAATTCCAACACATGTGAGAGATGCAACCACATAGCCAAACTGGAGGCTAAGCTCTCTCAACTCAGTACTGGCGTAACCAGTCAGGAGGAGAAGGAAACCACATTCACTACAATTCCAGTCTCACATAGACCTACCATGACAGCAAACCAAACACATAAACACACAAAAACATACTCGGAGGCTCTAAATAAAAATCTGCCTAAGCAGCAGAGACCTCCAAAGCAGACACCCAAGCAACCGCTACCCCAAAACAAAACACGTGCAACAAAGCCAGTGTGCTGAACAGTCACAGCCCTTAAGGCTAAACAACACACCTGATACACTTGTAATAGGTGACTCTATCGTCAGGCACACTGACGTCCCGCTCACCAGGCTGAACAAGGAGAAGGTCATGGTGAGCTGCCTGTCGGGCGCTAGGATTCACTACATAACACAAGCACTCAGGTCACTCCAAGGCAAGTACAAATATGACTCAGTCATTGTCCATGCCGGTGTGAATGACCTGAGACATACCTCCCTGGACTACATGAAAAGAGACATAGAGGAGCTCTCTGAGCATGTAGCCTAGGCCGGTATGACCCTGATCTTGAGTAGCATCTTACCCTCACCAAGATTGATGCCACAATATGAAGACAAGATGATCAATTTCAACAATTGGCTTAAGTATTGGTGTCATTCAAAGGGGATCCAATGCCTGTCAGCCTGGGATGACATGCTCGACAAGCCACGATGCTTCGCTAGGGACGGATTGCACCTGTCACCCCTGGGCTTTTGGATATTGGCAAAGGCTCTTGCTACCCCCATAGTGCCTTTTTTAGGCTAGGCTCAAAAGACAAACCCACCTCCATAAGTATCACAAGGGATAAGAAACTAAGAGTAATGCTACTCAATGCCAGAAGTCTAAACCTCAAGATGCATGCACTCAAAACTCTCCTTAACATGGAGAACATCGATATCTGTGCAGTAACAGAAACCTGGTTCAAGACTCCCAAGAGCACCCCAGCATTACCAGGTTATACCTCATACCATGCTTTTCGGCCCCAAAACTTGGACCGAACCACAAAAGGAGGGGGAGTATCAATATTAGTCAAAGATACCCACACCTCCAGGTTGGTGGCTCAGCACGAAGCATCAGAGACTATCCATGTGCAACTAACAGTGGGTAAAACTGCCTTCCAGTTTATAGCCTGCTACAGACCCCCATCCCAAAACCAGGACCCCACTCGGCCTTCCTGAGAACACTGGAAAATATGAAGGTCTCTCCAAACACCATTATATTGGGTGACTTCAACTACCCAAACATAGACTGGGAGCATTACTCTAGCTCCAACACCCTAGCCCAAAGGTTCCAAGAATTTATAAACTCAGATGCTATGGAACAACTTGTTACCACTCCCACAAGAGGGGAAAACATACTGGACCTGATCATCACCAACATGGGGACTCTATGCTCCAGACCAGAAGTGTATCCCTCACTGGTAAGATCAGACCATAAACTAATCTCACTGGATATTCACATCCCGACCCCATCCCCTGCCCAGAAAACCACAGTGAAAAACTTCTCTAAAGCAAATTTCACACTCCTCAAAACTGAGGTGGAATCCTTCAAAGCCCCTGGGCCTGTGGAAAATACAGCCCAGACTGCAGAATCCTTTATAAATGCATTCTATGAACACCTTCAGGAATGCATGGATCATGCAATCCCAAATAAAACCAAGACGCAATCCTCCAAAGGCAGACGTCCTGTCTGGTGGACCCCAGCCATAAACAAACTATACAATAGAAGGAGGAAACTACTACATTATAGAGCAAAATCCCAAAATGGGAAGGCATCTCTGATCAGTATTAGCAAAAAACTACGGGCACTCATAAAATCATCTAAGGCCAGCTTTGAGAGAAATATTGCACAGGACACTAAGGATAATCACAAGGCTTTCTTTAGTTATGTTAAGAACCTGGGTCAGAATTCCCAGATATGCTCAGAATTAGTCCAAAATGACAAAAAATACACCAAACCCACAGACATTACCAACATCCTAGCTGACAGGTTCAGCGCAAACTCCCCCCCCCTCCCCACCAAAAGGGAAAATATCTATCCCAGCAGAGTGCTGCCCCCCTGACATCTCAGATGCTCAGGTAAGGGCCGCCCTCTCCAAAGCAAAAAACACAGCATCAATGGGACCAGACAGTGTCCCAGGCTGCGTCCTACATGAACTGCAAGAAGAGCTAAACCCAAATATAAAACTACTGTTCAATCTCAGCCTTACTACAGGATATGTACCCAAAGAGTGGCATACAGCAACAGTGGTCCCTCTCCACAAAGGTGGTGCCTCAATGGATCCTGGAAACTATCGCCCCATAAGCCTGCCTAGCTTGGTCTGCAAAGCTATGGAAAGGATCATCATGGACCTCATAAATAAAGATATTGGGGACCTACAGACACTGGATCCTACCCAGTTTGGCGTTGTTAAGGGCAGATCCTGCCTCTTAAACCTGGTTGATTTCTTTGAAACAGTCACCAAGTCCAATGACGAGGGGAAGGGGGTCCACACAGCCTACCTGGACCTCGCAAAAGCCTTCGATACAATACCCCACTTGGGCATTATAGATAAGCTCACCAGCTTAAATATAAACCCCTGTATCACTAGATGGGTTGCAAACTAGCTCAAGGACAGAACCCACATGGTTAGAATTGCTGGAGCCATGTCAGACTCCAAACCAGTTACAAGTGGCGTCCCACAAGGCTCAGTCCTGGGACCTCTCTTGTTCAGTATATATTTCTCGTAGGTACAGGCCAACACAGAAGGACTGTGGCTGACCGATAACTGCAAACTGTGCGCCATAATCGACTCTCCAGCCGACACAAGCATCCTTCAAAAGGGCCTCATAGAAACAGACAACTGGTGCCAGAGCCGTGGCTTCAAGCTAAACGCCAAAAAGTGTATAGTCATCCCCTTTGGCAAAAACAAAGTGCCCACAAATTACCACATAGGTGGTAATCCATTAAGTACAGAAGAAGTCATTAGGGACCTGGGGACCCAAGTTGATAGCAATCTCTCATTTGACAACCACGTGGCCAAAGTGGTTAGAAAAACATTTTATATAGCCCACCTAATCATGAAGGGATTCACATCTAGATCAGGGGAGGTCATCGTGCCTCTTTACTCATCCCTCATCAGGCCCATAATTGAGTACAATGCCACTTTTGGGATGTACCTTACCAGACACCTGCAGCAACTGGAAAGACCCCAAAAGTACCTCACCAAGAGGATCAAAGGGCTCAAACAGATGCCATATACTGCCCAGTTAAAGAAACTCCAGCTCTACTCAGTGGCATACTGCCTGCTCAGAGGCGATCTGTGCCTGACATATAAAGCCATGTCCAACCCAGAATTAATGGACATGCTGCACCTCAGAAAATCCAAATCCTATCGAGCTACGCACTCGAGAGACTTGAACCTCAGCACTGAAATAAATAGGACATGCTGGAGGGACAGATTCATAACCCAGAGGCTCTCTTCACTCTGGAATAAAATTCAGTGCAGGTTAGGCAGAGTCCCTCATTGACTCTCTTCAAGAGGAATCTTGATGAGTGGATGGGAGATCATAGGTTTACCCCGGGTATCACTTCTGTGTCACTGTTAGACAGAGGCACAGTATACTAACCAAGAAAAAGGGCATAGCAAAATTAATTTAAAATCGGTGGCGAAACACATTCTGGCTAGGCTTATAAATACCCTAGGGCAGATAGCCTAGTATGAACCTATGAACCTAAGATAGAAATGAGGAAACCATCCAACACAGCATTCCTAAACATGGAGAAAGCATATGACAAGGCCCCATGAAAGCTAATTTGGGCAGTTCTTCAGTGCTTTGAAGTCCTAGATACACTGGTAGAATTAGTGCAAGCTATGTACAAGGACCAAGTGACTCAAGTACAGACAGTGTTTGGTGTCACAGAGGGGTTCCCAGTGAGAGTGGGTGTGCACCAGGGTTCACTGCTGAGCCCACTGCTATTTGTACTGGTGATATACTCCATTACCAAACAGGTTGGAGGAGACAGACCAACAAGGTTGCTGTATGCAGATGATGTGGCATTACAGGGAGACTCTGAGCAAGAATTTCAACAAAGGGTAGGAGAATGGAATGCAAAACTGAAAGCACATGGGATAACTGAGTACAAATATGACATTTGTAATCGCAGAAGATGGGGGAAATCAGAAAAAAATGAAAATTGAGATAGCCAGGAAAATACTGGAACAGGTTACCAACTTCAAATATCTGTGAGGTGTGGTGGAGAAGAAGGGAATCCTGAATGAGTTCAACGCTAGAATCAAAGGGGCTTCAAGACTGTCAGGGTTAGTGTATGAAAGAAGAATGACAAAGACCCTGAAAGTAAGATGTACAAAACAGTGGCGTGACTAGTATTACAATTGACTGCAGTAAAGGCAGAATTATTGAGAAAACTAGAGGCATTAGAGATACAGTGCCTGACATAGGTATTAGGATTGACACGATGGGACAGATGAAAAAATGAGGACAAATAAGAGCAGAAGCCAAAGCAACTGCAATTGCAGAAAAGGTCAAAGAAAACAGATTGCAGTGGTATGTGTACATGAAACAGAAAGCAGAAGACAATCTGGTGAAGAACATTTGGGGCAGACAGAAATAAGGCAAGAGAAAATGAGGGCATCCAGCAAAGCGGTGGATGGATTATGTGAGAATAGATCTGTGGCAGCCAGACATGACTGTTGAAGAAGTTATGAGAGTGTCATTGAATAGGGAGAGATGGCGACAAGTGACACAACACCCTGACCTCATGGAGAAAATCGAAACAAGTGGGTTGATGTTGATGATGATTTGGTATTAGACTGGCCTTACTCATTCACTGGTCAATAATTATATATTACCATTAGTGAAAATAACTGAGATCATACTATACATGATTTGAGAATACCCATGCATAAAATAAATCACCTAGGAACTGCATCTGTCCATTAGTAGTACAGGGGATAGTCCAGGGATAAATTTTCTAATACCCATCTGTAAATCCAAGTTGCACTTGAATATAGACACAGGTGATCTTTCTTTTCTGTGGATGAGGAGTCTGCTCCAGATCTGTGGTATCCTGTGTGAGACATACCTCTCCCTCCAAACTGTTCTGTTGATGTTGCATAAGAGGTTTAGATCCCTAGAGAGAGTATTTCTGATGTCATTTGACTTGCTGATGTGCAGTAGGTCCATCCGTGCTACATCACAGAAAGCCTTGTATGCCAGAAACAGGTCATCTCTTAGCAGTCTGTAGGATACATCTAGAACATATTTTTAGGCCTTGTATCTATAAGGAATGTATCTATATGGACAAACCATTTGTGATGCATGCCAAAGTAGGCATTATACTCAAGAGACTGGCCTATTGAGGGCTGAGTAAAGGTGGTCAGTGATATCTGTAGATCTAGACACTATCCCTCTGTTTAAAAGCTGTGGACTTTTTATGATAGTGGACACATGGTCAAAAATTAGGTCACAGTCCACATAAGTTGCCATACCCCAAAAAACTGTATAAGCTCTTATGGCATATTGTCACTGATAGTTCCATGGGATAGATGACTTCTCAAAGAATGCATTTTTTGGTATTTAGTTTCAGTCCATGACTTTCACTTGTTTCCTCCATTCCTTCCTTTTCATGCCCCTCTAGTTGTTACATCAGCAAGTATTACTTATTTTCATAACAAATAGACGTTAAACTTATGTTTTTGCAGTTTATTGTACATAACTAAGTAATTATGATGACTGCATTACCCATCTTTGCTCAGGGAAACAAATCATTTCATCTCATTATTTGAAAAGTTTTGATGTTGTATTCTCTAAATCATGTTTCACAAGGTAGGTATCTGTTTTATTTAATATGTTCTTCCTGCATTGGCCACAGTTACCTGCCTTTCAGTGTTCATTCCTTCCACTTATTAATTTACTCTTTCTATGGTGATGTTCAGTCCTTATCTAGTCCTGCTTTCCACCTCTTTGACTCTGCCATCCATCATAAATACTTTGATTAGCTTGTTTAGTCTCTCATTTCTTCATGAAGTTCCTTCTAAATCACTGGAATCATTTGTTGTGTGAACCTCCTGTCTCCCAAGCTCTCTCCTTTGTCTATCTCTGCTTCTGTTACTGCCTCTGTTTTTGTACCTAAATCTCATTGGCAGAGGTTTTTCATTCTTCTCTCCTTTTGTTATAATTCTTCGAATTGTTTCCCTTCAACCTTTTTCTCTCTTTACTCATTTTGTTTGGTTGCCATGATAATTTATTTCCTGCTCATCTCTTTCACACTATGTGGCCCTTCTGTACTATATGGTCTTGTCTTTATCTCTGTGTGGCTTACAGTATTTGACATTGCACCTCCTTCCATTGCCTCTGCATCACCACTCCAACATCTGACGTTGTGCTTTCAGTCCACATCTTGCAGATAATTCAGATTTATACTACCTGGGTTTTTTAGTTGTATGTGATCTCTTTGTTTAAACTGTTGAACATGGTCTGAGCCATTGCCCTTCCAGCTATGCCGTGCAGGGCATTTGAATCTTGTAGCATTTCCATTCATTTTTAGCTCATTTAATTCCTCCAGCATAGCTTTCTTTCTCTTATAGAGTGTTTCTGAATAATCTTCAACCAGGTTAATGAACATCCCTGGAAATGGAATAACTATAAATTACAACAAATATATTGAAGCATGCCAAGGTCTGCTTTTTGATGCAGTTTGTTGCTGTCCCACTCTATGCATTCTCTGTATTAATTTTTCTTGATTCTCTGGTATTACATAATCTGTCACATCATTGTTACGTTATTCCACTGTTATTCATTCTGTCTTATATTTCAATTACCTTGAAGTTACTCCTTCTTGAGAGATTTTCAGGGTTCATTGGTTTACTGAATGAATGAATGAATAATGAATATTAGGTTAACTGCCATGAAGGGTCACTTTAAACCCTGCCACTAACTTGAGATCAGGATCAAATTCTGTGCCTTATACCTGTGAGACAGGGACCTTAACCATTATGCTAAACCCCTTCAGGCCATTCATCTTGTCTGTCTGTCTTTTTAATTAAATCAGTTAGTTATTGCATTCTATGACTGTAATCCCTTAGCTCTGTCTTAATTTCTGCTTTATCTTCCTCCAACATTTTATATTCCTCCAGATCATGCAGCTTCCCTTGTAGCCCTTCCACTTGTGTTTGTCGCTGTTCAATTGTTGGTTTCAAGGAGCTAAAATCCTGGCCTACTGTAATTACCCTTTCAAACAAAAACAAAGTTGCTACTCCTTTTTTGTAACTTTAAAGGCTGACATCTGTCCCTCCTTCTGTTCCTGCTTACCCATCTTTCCTTCAGGATTGTTCTTTCAACCTGGAAGCACTACTTTTATTCAAGTTTTGGCAGGCCATATCCAGAGCTTTGGGATTAGGCAGCCATCTTGTCTGGATCTGTGCAGCCCTCTGTCTCTGACAAAGGAATTCCAACTGCTTTGTACATATTGGTCACTTTATGTAACATTGAATTTGATTCTCACAGTAATCTGCCATTCTGTTTTGAATGAATGAATTATATAACCATTCAAATCCATAGTCTTTAGTTTAGTTCTTTAATTCAGCAACATAAGCATCTGTTGATTGAGTGAGACCTTGTCTTGTCAAGAAGAACAAAAAATAGCTGTATAACAGGTTGTCTTAGATCATGGTAGCTCTGAACAGGGGCGGCTCGTGGCATCAGACTGCCGGACTGCAGCCCCCTCAGCTAAAAAGAAGAATAAAATATAAAAAAAAAAAAATACCCTTTTTATGTGTAGCAGTCATTTTTTTTTGTTTAATGCAAAATTCCGAGTCCGCGACTCGGAAGTACGCGCATGCGCACTTTAACTGCCTCCGGCTGCGGCAGTTTTAAACAGATTTTTTTTTTGTTTTGATTGCAGCCCGGTGGAGTAATGAAGGCATCATTGTGATGCCCAGAAGTCTATGCTGTTCCAAACTGCATAGACTTGGAAGGGGCTCGGACTGCGACGTCCGCAGGCACGTCATGACGTGCTTGCTGGGCTAAATGCTGCTGATTGGTTGATGCTCTCTTTCCGGGCTTTATGTGCTGGGAAAAGAGCGAGAATCAATCAGTCAGTTGTGGACTTGACTTGTGCATTGATTCGTGACCGATCTTATAAATAATTTAATTTCTTTGGCATTGGTCGGATTTTAATTTTTTTTTATTTGGGTGGATTTCGTCAGCTGTGCTGGAGTGTGCAGCCTGTAATAGCCTGAAGGAAGAACAGAAGAAGAAAGAAGAAGAAGAAAGAAAAGAAGTTAGAAGAAGAACAGAGTGAAGGGGTGCAGAATTAAAGTAAGTATTGTGGCTCATGATTCACTTTTCCTGCAGCAATTGTACATTTTTGATAATATTTTTGGGTGATTATGATTAATATTGTATTAATTTGTCCCTAATTCGGAATTCCATGTATGGTGAGCAGTAATACAATAAAAGGCTAAACATAAGTCATAGGGCTACATACAACAGTTGCCTGTCAAGAGAGGGATTTGTTTAAACTTACTTTCTGACAATTAACAGTTTAACTGGTATGTCTAATGATAGAATAGCATTTTTTTTAAGTTTATAAGATGGCTATTTGAAATTTGTCCTTATTTTTGGGACTGGAATACCCTGTTAGTGGCTTTGTCCAGGTTTTTTGTGCTAAAGTTGACAGCTATGGCAAGAACTGAATTCACTGAATATGTTTGAGGGCTGTAGTCTCTCATTACTGGGTTTGTCCAGGTGTTTTGTGCTAAGAGGTTGACAACTATGGTGAGAACTGAATTCATTAAATGATAGCCATTTAAGTTTCAGTCTTCCTCTCTTTCACAAAGCAGCTGATTTGGCATAATGGTATGTTGCTCTTGACTGTTTTGCACAGGGAGGGACCTTGGCAGTAAAATGTACGGTGGTAACACAGCATTTTTCTTTCACAAAGCAGGTGATTTGACATAGTGGTATGTTGTTCTGACTCTTTTGCACAGGAACCTTGGCAGTAAAATGTATGATGGTAACACAGCATTTTATTCTAGCAGCTTTCCAAGATTATACAAGCAATGTTTAATGTGTCCCTGGTTTTTGCCCTTTTGACCCACCCCAATAAATTTGGCTTTTCCCAGACTTCTTGTGCTGCGAAGGCGAGATGCAGTTGAGTATTGTGTAGATTTTACAAGGAGCTGAGAGCTGCAGGGGAAGAGAAGTTTAGTGCTGGTTATGCTAAGTCAGCTCACATTGCTAATAGCACAGCAGGTTGTGTACTTGCTTTTGATGCAGAAGGTTGTTGGTTCTATTCCCATAATGGGTGAATGCTGCCGTACTGAAAGTTAAGATACTAACTATGAGCCTGTTATCAGTTTGCCATCCATTTCCTATTGCAATATTACTAGCTTATTTTTAATGTAATTTAGGCAATTTATTCCTCAGGGGCATCAGACACTTTATTTTTCGATGAAACCATGAAATATAAAGGTGATTGCTAGCAGCAACCTCTTCATTACAGATTTATTTAACATGGAATTATTTAGATGACTTTTTTACTACTTCAGAGATTGTGCATATTTACTGATAATGGTGGACTGTAGAATTGTGCATATTTACTGATAACAGTGGACTGTAGAAGTTTGAGTAGACCTTTATGATGGAAATGTTCTGAATTGGGCAGTTTTGTTTCATTGTTTACTGGAAAAATGTTCAAAGCAATATGAAGGTGTATCAAAGAGCACATGTATGTTTCATATGCAAGGGGCCTATGATTTGATGCAAGGGGCCTATGATTTGAAAACAGCCCAAAATTAATCTTTACCTGCCACTGGTAAAATGTATTTTCTTTGAATATGGGTTTCAATGCTGTTTCAATGAATGTGAGTTTCAAGGGTAGAGAAGTTTTAATGCTAAGTTTTCATTGTGAGACTGCATTGCTTTGTTTAGTAGATGACTTAGTGTTTGTGCTGTAAAATACAAAATAAAACTTTCAAATGAAGTCCAGTTCATCATAGAAGTAAAGCAGTATGCACATTAGTGTTTATGGTAAATGGAGTGAAATAGCCAAGTAATGGTTCATTGGAATGGCTGCAGAGGCTCCATTCAACCATGATTTTGTCAGGGGGGAAGGGCAGCAAACTCAGACAGGCCCAGCTGAACTATACCTCCCAACTGTCCAGATTTTCAAAGAATTAATATATTTTTGCTTCTTATTTTTGGTTTGTTCTTCATAAAATTTGTAGTTTTCTGGCAAATCATTTTGAAATTAAGTCACTAAATAATGATACACTGAGTTTCAGACTTCATAACTTTCAGAAAAATGCATGCTAAAGTAAGAACTGTTATTCTATCAACTGTCTCAATTTATACAAGAGCAATTTTTAGTACTGTTTATATGTTCCCCCAATATATTTGGCCTTGTTCAGATTTACTGCATTAACAGGTTGAGAGGTACATGCAAATAAATTGCTTTATAGAATTAGGCATAGCCAACCTCTCAACTGTCTCCGATTTTGGCTCAAAATGTTGCTCTTCCCCCTAATAATCCCTCCACAAAATAGCAATTTTGGAAGAAAACGTGGAGGGTTTACAATTAAGAAATAACTGTAATAATCAAAGTTATAGATTACTTGAAATGCATGTAGATTCTTTTATTTTGTCAGCTGCTCAAGTTAGCAGTACTAATATTAAAGTGTCCCTTCTTTGACAGGTTCCCAGCTGTATTGTGTGGCTATTTTATATTTTTGCATCACATTTGGTCCATTTTTCATAAAATTGTGTTTTTTGGCAAATTAGTGACAAATCACTAAAGACTGAAGTTAGAAAATAATGACAGACACTTGAGTTTCAGATTTTATACCCTTCAGAAAAGTCATACTAATGCAAGACCTATTCTATTATCTTTCTAAGTTTATTAGAGCAATATTTAAAAATTGTCCTTATTTTTGGGCCTTTGTCCCACTTCTGTGTATGGCTTTCTCCAGATTTCTTGCTCTGAGGCTGAGAGGTATGACAAATGTGTCAGGGCCATCACAATCAGCCAGAGACATTTCAAATTGTGACATACTTGTTGCACCCCACTTCACCATGTAGTGACTCTGGATGCATCCAAGCAAGGCAAGGAGTAGTTATGCAGTGTAAATGTGCAGTGTGTCCCCCCATCCAAGGTAGACACAAGTACTACAGTGGCTTTTCATCTGTCCTTGATTTTGCAGAATGGTCTGGTTTCTGTCATATTTTTGTACTGTTGATTTATGCTTATTACTCAAAGTGCCTGTTTCTCTGTGTTTAAGTAGCAATGCTTTAATGACCATAAGGAAAGTTTGTCTGAGATCGTAAGATGCAAGTAAGCTTTAATAAGCATACTGTTAAAGAATTGTCAACATTGAAAGCCTTTCTGTTGTTCCCATGCAGAGAATACTTGACTAGATAATGTATAAGCCTTGGGTATTAAAGGACATGATTCCATTATTTTAGAAAGCTCATTACACTTGTTGGAGACTTCGAGTCATCTCTACAGATTTTACCCGTAAACTAAACAGAATGCCAATCATGTGTAGTCCATAACCTGTACAGTAACCTTTAAGAAATGTATCTTGAGCTTGTTTCTTGTTTGCTTTTCATTTTTTACTTTCATGTTTTCCCCATGAAACAAGTAGATAGTTGTCAGGCAGCAGGTCTTTTTTGGATAAGAAACATTTTTACAAGTGGGGGCATCACAGAGCTTTCTACTTTCAGCATGTTACTTGGTACTTTAATAAAGCTGAATATCAATTATAATTAGAACTGCAGTGCAAGGAGAAGTGGTTTGAGTTGAGTGCTTCTGGTTTTTCTTATACTTAATTTTGGCTGGCATTCCAGTAGTGTATTTAAAAAGTAATTTATTTTTTCATGCCTCATAACCTTTTGTTTCCATCTAGATATTAAGTAAGCTGTCATGCAGCCAATGCATTGAAATATTTTTATTCTTCTACACTTATTTTTGTCTTGATTGGACTCTCATAATGATGGCTTGCCACCCAGGGCAGCATATTTAATTAAAGTTAGTTTTTGTGGTTTTGAGCATAGCCCCTCCCCTTTCTAGTTGACCACACCCCTTCCCCTTGACCCCACCCATTCAGCTGTCTCCTGCAGCCCCCCTTTGATTTGAAGTCACCAGCCGCCACTGGCTCTGAAATATCCATTTCATCACTGCAGTATACTCTTTTTCTGTTTATTTCTCTGGAAATGTAGTCATGTTATAAACTTTCATTGCATCTTCCCATGAAAATTGCAGAAATGCACTGCACAATACTTTTTAAGGCTTCTGTGACATTGTTGTGAAGTAAGAAATAAAGCAAAGTTATAGATCCACAATTTCTAGTTTCTAGATACACAGCATTGAAGAAGAGGTTTCTAGATGTTTGCAATTGCAGCATTTCTCATTCAAAGCCTGAGATGACTTACTTTCAGTTACGTCCGATAACATAAATCATTTGATACCCAGTATAAAGCAAAATAGTGGCATGGACACAGACTGGATATGGCCAGCTTCATCAGCTTTTTTTAGGCTATACAACAGAACAGGATGACAGATCATGTAGTGTACAAGGGACTCTGTCAATAGCAAATGCAGCAAATCCCTTAAAACTAAATACACATGCTACACCTCCCCTACCTGACAACCAGCACTCCCCCTCAAAAAAAAAATTATCCTTTGCTTCCTAGCTGTGATTGGGTCCTTATGATAATTTTCTGTCTTCAATTTTCTACCTTGTCAGTGATATGAGGCACACTGTAGCATATCATTTGTTTTAGTAGAAGGTAGATCCACAATTAACTCCCTCATACATATCAATGGAGATTGGACTAGTCAAGCTACCTCTTCTTCTATCAGAGTAGTGGTTTGCATCCTCTGCCTGTCTTATCTCTGACTGCAACAGTGAACTTCTTGATCCTACCCTTCCCATTTGGTCAGCAGCTGGCTCCCACTCTCAGATGTATGTCATTGATAAGGCTGCAATTAATCCCTGTGGTTTAATAACAATCCTCCTCACCAAACAAACTTACCATGCACATCAGTGTCTGTCTTAGACCCACTCTTTATACACCTAGTCTATAAAGTCTCTGGTTTTGGTGCAGCACATTGGGTAACCAGCATGCACTTATCCCTATGGTTATGAAAAGCTTAATGATTATGTTCCAAAATCATACATCATTATCATCTAAAAAGCCAATAATACTTCCGGAAAATCTCTACACTCACACAAAATATCCAAAATCTGTAACACCATTCCCAACAAATTCTAAACACCACCAACACACATAAATTTAAACTACTCTGACGAGACCAAGTCATCAAAAACTGGCTGTGCTCCTACGCTTTTACTGGTTAACCCAATACCCACTCTCTCCTTACTCTCCTATCTCTGCTCCAAATTCTTGACTACCTCTACCATTAAAACCATCCAATAATCTTTGCTTTCCTACCTTTTAACTACAGTGCTAATTCTTACAAACTTCTACCCCACCAAGAGCTCTAGTTCTAATCATTCCTTGCAGTCCTCTACTGCCTTTCATTCCAAGTAACTAATAGCAGGTCTATATCATATGAGTGAATTGCACAAATTGTAAATGCTCATAATATCGAACGTACCGGACCTCAAACTTCCTATTGTGGGGGGCTGCACCCCTCCACACCCCCTGCTAAATATATATTCCAACTCCAAGATTGCACTACAGTGAGGAAAAAGCAAATATCCCATTCTTCACTGTACCATGATCTCAGAAAAGCACTTCGATGTCCGGTACATTTGATATTATGAGCATTTGGAATTTGTGCTATTCGCTCAGTTGATATAGACAGCTAATAGCAACCTACAAAACAGATCTTCTAACTCTCTAAACTTTACCCATAACTCTGCTCATTACATAACTTTATGAATTAGTAAATTTAACTGTTAAATGATATACTGTACCTATCCAGTCTGTAATTATTGGAAGGGGCTCATATAATTGCCCTATGTATTTTGTAAATTAAATTTCATTTTGGAGCATCATTTGTTCTTGTATGATTGTCCTATGTAGTCATAAATGTATTTCCTGTCTTGTTTTTATCTTTTTCACATTTTTCATCTATGGAGCTTTTTTCCCTGGGCCTCCACTGAAAATGGGTCTCTGGCCTAGTTGGGCACCCCCAGTAAACAAAATGTAAATTATGCTAGTTATATATGGATTTATTATAATTTAATGAGCAATTTTTCCCTGATGAACAACAATGCAAGAAATATTCGTTGAAAGTCACATAAGCTTTCCTTTGTAGGCGAGCAAGCTATCCTGCAGCCCCATGTGAGGTGGGAGAAACACACACTCCCTGCTAAATTATATATAGCGAACTCCAAGATCAAATTAATTGTTTGCTGAAAGTGGATTTTAACAGAATCTCCTTCATGCTACTGTTAATTTGCAAAACATCAGTTGACAAATTCTTCCTTTCCTTTTTATAGCTAGGTAGGTAGCTAAGTGTCAGTGATGTATTTTAATGCTATAGTGAGCTAGATCCCTCCTATCACTGATACATCCTCTAGTGGGTCTTCACTTTTGTAGACCCTTGCTCTGCAGTGTCATCACCAACCTCATTCATGAATATTAGCTTGTATTGTTCCTTCCTAAAACAAAGCTTTCTAACATACATGATGTAAATATAGACTTATTTAAAATAGCATTATACTCCTTGGGCAGGATTCACAAAGCCTCCGTGTAAGAGATACAAGGCTTACACATTGGCTGCAGTTAAAAGGTGTGACGTCAGCTTGTCATGCATATGCATGAGGGCATGCTGAATCACACCTAAGGCTAACACGGTCCGTGGAAGACAGTAGGGGGCATGTCCGTAGGCCAAGCCCTGCAAGCGGACATGCCCCCAGAAGAGTAAAAGTGCTGAAAGTAAACACCCACGACAGAGGCCATGGAAATGTGAATAAACACAACACAACACATGCCCCCACAGACTATGAACATAAAATATATAAATGAACATGTTATATATTTTTTTAAATCGTAAAGATGTTTGCTCGTGAGTGTGCTCGTTTGCGCGGGCGTGCCCATAGCTTAGCCACAGTTAGCAGTCAGTGGATAAGCATATAAGAACTAAATATGCAAAGTAAGCCAAAAAGCAATAGTGTAGTGGTAGAAACGTTGGCTGAAGAGCAGGCAGTCATGGTTCGAGCCCCCACAACATCAATTTTTATTTTTAGTAAAATAAGCACGAAACAAGTCCCTGACAAATATGTACACATATAAAATTATATTTTATGTAAAATGTAATGAAATAGTCCATATATTTGGAAGAAATGTGAGATAACAAAACAATAAAAAATGCGAGATATGCCTATAGCTGAGCTACGGTTTAACAAGGTGAGTGCCTCTGCCCGTGGGTGAGCAGTGGTTTAACAGGTGTAAAATGAGTGCCTGTAGGTAAGCAGTGGTTTAACATGCTGAAACTGTGTGCCCCTAGCTGAGCTGAGCGTAATATGCATGCTAACAGCCAAATGAAGCATAAACCAGTGTACCCCGTTTGCGTGGAGCTGCGCACCGCACCAACAAGCTAACCGACGGGCAACATTGAGCAAGCTTATCAAAACTGCCTTTACACAGACACACCCTCTAGCCTATCTAGACAGTCATAAAATATAAAAAGCAGTGGCCAGGTTCGAACCCAGGATACCATGCACCATAGTCAAGGTACTGAACCACTAAGCCATGACAACAGTACCTCGAAATGCAGTAATAGCAAATATATAGGAATGAATACAACGTGGAGCATGATAAAGTAGGATTTGTGAAGTTGATACAATTCCAAAATGGCCAATCACAGATAAGTGCAGGAAAAATGGCATATATAAGCCCCATAGGTGGGAATACACAGCATAAACAATTGTAGAACTAACTTGCAGCCAGAATGTCAGGAGTAGGTAAGGGTAGTTGCTTTTGAGCACAGAGGTGGGGGGGTTGAGGAGTCCAGATACATGGTCTGGCTCCTAGTCCACAATCATGAGGCCCAACTCATGCAGGGCCAGGTCCTGTGGGGAGCATATAGGGCTGAGGCGTGGGACCGGTTGGCTCATGATCTCACCAGTGCCACAGGGATTCCAAGGACTGGTGAGCAGGTCCGTCACCACCATGTGGACCTGAAGAGACGTAAGCAGGACCAATTGAACCTTTGGATCCAGGAGGCCCGGCAAATGCCCAACACCCCACTACTGAGTAAGTTACATTTAATTATGTATGTAAGAAATTAAACTAGCTGATATTATGGAGATGTGTATTCCAATATTACTTAATTTATATTACAGCTGCAGGTGTCTGTTCTGCGAACCGCAGAGCTTATGGCGATAGGCTGGTGCGGTTGCGCCACCAGGCAGGTCAGTAATCCACTCCCAGTAACTGTAAAGAAATATAAAAGTATGACAGTTAGCAAAAGAGTGCAGTGTAGTCAGTAAGTAATAAAATGTGCAAGTAACAGTGTAAGAGTGTTTGCAAGTATTGCTTGATTACAAAAGTGTGTTGCAGTCTGTAATCCAAACAGAAAAATGAAAATGTCTGAAATAAAGTCTGAAATAAAGATGCCCCACCTGTAATATAATAGTACACAACCTGCAGCAGGCTGAAAAGTACAGCTGCAGAAGATGAGCAAATCACATGTGTGAAATATATCCCTGTTGAAATACTGAAACATGACAGAAGTGAGACTGCTGGAAAGGATTGTAATAACTACAGGTAAAACATGTCAATAATGCCTAGAAGTAAGTATCATCCTGAATAGTAAAATGAAAACAAGTGAGAGGGTGTGAGAAAGAGTTATGAATCCACCAATAAAGTAGTAATAACCCCTGAATAAAGTATACTGCAGGCAGTACAGAATGAAATGAATGTGACAAGTAGAACCAAACTGCGAAATGTGTTCAAAGTGTTGCTGCAGCTGGAATGTGTATCCCAAAATCTGGATATGTTGCTCTCAGTCTGCAATATGCAGATAGTATGATTGTCTGAAATACCAAACATCCACAGTTGTCTATAGCTATATAAAGCAAATGTAGCAGGATGATGTAGCTGAACAAAGCCAGATATGAACATGTATGAAGAACAATAAAATGTATATTGATGTAGCAGTAACAGTCCTATCACCAACTGAAGTAGTTATCATATAGGAAACTGTAGTTAGAACAGTAGTGTGTATATATATCTGCAGCTATTAGAAATGTACAGCATATGTATTGGTATTCGAAGGTGTTAATATTATTTTCTTCACCCCACCCTATAACCACATATAATCCATTCTACGTGAAATTAGTATGTGCAATCACAATTAACACTCCTGGATATTTGTCCTGTTGGGTCATAAATATTTGCATGTACATTGATGCATCTGCTCTGTTCATACATCCAAACCTGATAACCTGTTGCCATCAATCAACCCTGCATGTTGTCGGACTATGTATTGCTGTTCAAATTATGCATGTGTTATGCTCGCTGCTCAGTGGTGTGAATATCTGGGTGTTTGGTTAATGGGAATACTAATGCATGCTGTTACAACTAATTGCAAATGGTATTGTATGTTACTAACCCAAACTGTCATGACATAATGCAAAACATAGGATGACAGGGAAGGCGGGTTCCAGCGGACCAACCTCTCCCACCTCAGCTGGCGAGTGCACCTGGCACTAGTGCCCAGTCTGGACCCTCCTCCGGTGGCCCTGTGCCACCTGCAGGTGGAAGTGCTGCAGGGGATGGGGCCCGTCCCCCCTCTGCAAGTGTGGCTGGAGGAGAACCACCACTCACCCTCCGTAGCGTCCGAACTGTGGTGCGTAGGGAGATCAGGGACTCTGTTCTTGGGCCCCTACGCCAGCTTAAGGCACAGGTGGCACAACTTACGGGCATGCCTGTTGCCCGGCCTACACAGCCCCCAGCACAGCCCTGTTCTGGGCAGTGAAGGAACAGTGGCAACTGCCCATGGGTGGGGATATCAGTTCCACTGTTGACATCTGTGGGCTCATGGGCTCTGGATATCCAAACATCCATCCCCGTCAATTGTGTAACCCTCCCCACACGTGTCATACACCACCCCTGTATGCATCTTGTTTGTCTTGTCTGTTGACCTACCCAACCTACCTCCCCAGCTATACCGACATCCTTCACTTGACATACCACTCTCACCTGAAAAAAAAAAAAAGGGGCACTCTGTACCCACAAAAAAATTATGCCCTATACATAGCTGCCCATTCTGCACAAATGTCTGCTGGACATGGAAACTATCAATTACAATTGACTATAAACAAGTATTATTGTTGTCCTGACACCTCTCTCAGGGGTGGAAGGTTTCAAATGTCACACCAAATTACATACATATGCACAGCTGTTGCTGATGAAAAAATGGGCAGCTATGGGCCTTACCTATATCTCTCCTGCAAAACCCAAGCTTGTTTCCCTACTGTCTTACCCTCTTTGTGACCCCTTTTTCACCACTTTCCTGTCTCCCCATTTTCATTTCTTTCAAAGAAAATAGCGCAGGTGTGTGCCAGAATAAGCACAGTTAAGCGGTTGTAAGCGGGTGTGCGTGGAGCTGAACGCCATTGCGCATGCGGGAGCTCTGCGCAAACCAGCGCTAATCCGGTTACAACTGCTTAAAAGTGCCTTAGTCACACTGATTGACAAGTCCTGTGGTCAGTTCAAAAGCAAAATAAAATCCCACTGTCAGTCCCGAACCCAGGAAACAGTAGTCTGCTGCATGACCTACCACTAAGCCATGACTCTTATACAAGAACATTGTGCTAAAATAAATATATCATGTAATAGTAGGAATGAATGTAAAGGGAATATAGGATGTGTAGTACACAAAGCATGTCATTCATACTTACTGTCAAAACTAGTGGATTTCCATAACAGTAGTGTGTGAACAGAAACAGCCATGCTAGTTGGTAGCTAGTAGGTAATAATGTCAGTTAATGTACATATATAAATGTATGTATATTTACATATATATATATATATATATATATATATATATATATATATAGATATATATATATATATATATATATAGTTGTAGGTGTCAGTGTGCATACACACTTACTACAGGAAACAGGAGAGAGGAATGGAGAAATGTGAATCTACAACACAGCCTGAATCATGAGAGAGATACTAACCTTTACACTCACAGAACAGTGTCCACAGCATACCAGCATTATCCCCGCCCTTACAATCTGAAAGGGCAATGCCTATCTCACATACCCTTTTATAACACTGTCCTGAAATCACAGTGAAAACTGCAATCAGTACACAACTGGCTGCATGCAATTAGCAAATGCTGGCTTACAATTGGTGCAGAGGCCATCATATGGACTTATGCAGATACCTACAAAAGCATCCTGTACTCACACTCCATACATGCAATACGTTCATTGCTCTGTCTGGAGGCAGACAGACAGAGAGAGAGAGAGAGAGAGAAAGAAAAAAAAAATAAAATAACAACACAAACAACAACACACGGTACACAAACTGAGTTGAAGCTGTCAGCAGTGACAGTACCAAGCCATGCCAGCAGCAGCAGGAAGCTCTAGTAGCAGTAACGCAACCAGCTGCAACAAACACAGGTAATGTAAAGTAACAGGTTAATAGTCTGCATACTGTGAACCCTCCATATGTGTCATAGGTCTGTATCTATAGGTATGTCCATGTGAAATGTTGTGTGCTCGTAGTTCCACCAAAAGGGAATGACTATACATGTCATTCAGTGTTAGGCCATGATCCTGGCAGCAGTTTTCCATTGCAGTGAGGCCTGTCTGTAGGATGTGTGTGTCAGCTAGTGTAATGACTATGGCGCTTAGTTAGCAGTCATCTGGGAACTTTGTCATCCACAACCAGCACATGTTTGCTTTTACATCTGAGAAATAAATGCCAAACAAGAGGGGTCCTAGGACAGAGGCCTGTGGGATACCACATGTGACTGGCATTGAGTCTGACATGGCTCCTACAATATCGATATTATGGATTCTGTATGTCAACCAGTGTGCAACCCATCATGTGACATATGTAGTAACATGTAAGCTAATGAGCTTGTCTATGATGCCTGAGTGGAGTACTGTGTTGAAGGCCTTAAGCAAATCCAGGTAGGCTGTATGGATTGTGTTGCCCTCATCAATGGCTGTAGTGACTGTTTTGAAAGGTCAACCAGGTTCAAAAGGCAGGATCAGCCCATCACAAAGGCAAACTGGCCGGGAACAAGTGTCTGCAGGTACCCAATATCGCTGTATATGCGTCCCATACTGAATCATTCCATAGCTTTGCAGACCAGGCTGGTTCAACTTATGGTGCGGTAGTTCCCAGGGTCAGTAGAGGTGCCTCCTTAGTGGAGTGGGACCACTGTTGCTGTATGCCAGTGTTCAGGTACATATCCCGTAGTATGGCCAAGGTTAAATATCAGTCTTATATATGGTTGTATGTCCTCTTGGAGTTCACGTAGCACACATCCAGGGATACCATCAGGTCACATTGATGCTGTGTGTTCTGCTTTGCTGAGGGCGGCCCTCACCTGGACATGTGAGATGATAGGGAGGTTACATTCAGCTGAGATAAGTATTTCTAAATGTGGGGGAGAAGGAGGGGGGAATACGTGCACCAAACCTGTCTGCAAGAATGTTGCCAATATCTGTGTGTTCGGTAAATGTTAAGTAGGTGTGTAGTAACTCAGAGCATATCTGAGGCATTTGGTCCATATGTGTAACATAACTGAAGAAGGCCTTGTGGTTATCTATAGTGTTCGTGGCCATTTCCCTCCCAGAGTAGGCCGTGGATGTTGTTATGAGAGACCGTAGCTTATTACCAGTGCTGACCATAGATGCCTTCCCTTAATGTGAATCTGCTCTGTCCTGCAGTAGCCTCCTTCTATCATTATACAATCTGCCTTTGGCTGGGGTCCACCAGACAGGATGCCTAACCTTTGTGCATAGGGTCTGGGTTAGAAATGTGTGTGCATGTTCCATGCAATCTTTGGGATGTCCATGGGAAGCATTCGCAAAGGGGTCAGCAGTGTGGGTTGTGGCTTCCACTGGCCCAGTGGGCTGCATGGATACCATCACAGTCCTAACAAGTGAATAACTGTCTAATCACATACATATCAAAGTAGTCTACTGTGCTGGTGGTGGTGGTGGTGATGGGATATGTACATCCAGGCCGAGTAACTTGTGACCAGATCACACTAGTGGATGGCGTTCCACATACAGTACCTTGGTATGAACCCCCAGAGTGAGGTTGTGCATTGGACCCATCGCAGTGTGCTGACCGATGGGGCATGCTACTATGTTGTATGGAATGTGGCAGGTATTGTTGCACAGGTGTTGGCTGAGCAATGATATCTGGCCATGTACTTGTGTATCCACCAAGAGACACACACATGCTACATATGGGAGTAGTAGTATATCACTACAGTTGAGTATCATGTATAGTATGTGTACCATATACTGCTGACATAGTCTGCTGATATCCTGTTTGTGTTCTCTTCCAGGGACATGGCGCGTCAGCGTAATCCTGCCTACTCTGCAGCAGAAGATGAGGAGATACACCAGAGCCTGGTGCGGGATTATGACATACTGTTTTCCCGCACCAGCCAGAATCAGCAGGAGAGGGCTGCACTGTGGCAAGACCTTGTCCGTAGGGTAAATGACATTGGCATGCATAATAGGACATATGAGCAGGTATGACATCACTGCAGTGATTTAATCAGAAATGTCCGTCAGCGTGCGTCGGATATCCACAGGCAACAAGTTGCCACAGGATGTGGGGTGGCTACACATCCCCCCCCTCACCAGACTGGAGGGGCTACTCCTAAGTGTTGTGGCTCCAGCCCCGGAACAGCAACAGCAATACACCTGCATCATGATGGAGGCTGGATCCACACAGCAGCACGATATGGAGCGTGCAGGTAATATGCCATATGTACACTTGACTGTTCTGTACACTGTTAGTTTATGCATGTGTAAGGTGTGTCTGTGGTATGTAGCTGTCAACGTAGTATGTAATTGTGCAGGTGTGATATTGCCAATATCAGCAGCTGATGTGTGAAAGGCAACTGGTGTACTACTGCACTGTATCATATGCAGTATCAATGGCACAGTTGTGCCCACTGACATTAATCTCCTCATTTCTGCAGGTCCCTTGGGTGTTACAGCAAGGCAGCCCATCCATGCTGGTGAGTGTGTTTTAACAATACCTATAATAGTCCTAATAGTGCTAGTAATACTAGTGTAACTCAGTAGTGCTCTGTGTGTACACTGCGGGGTGTGCATGTGTGCATGTGTGCCTGTGTCCACGTGTGCATGTGTACATGTGTGCATGTATGCATGTGTGCCTGTGTCCACGTGTGCATGTGTGCATGTGTGCATGTGTGCCTGTGTCCATGTGTGCATGTGTGCATGTGTGCATAAGTGCATCACTGGTAAGATTGTGTAGACATTGTGAACTGTGTTTCCTGTCTTCCTCCCACAGGCTCTGGTGCTGCTCTGGTGTCCTGCAGCAGGGAATCTGAATCTGGTGCCACAGGTACCGATAATGATGATATCTGTGTAATGGCACAGGAAGGTGTGTCAGGGTCCGTCATTGGTCAGCCAATTGACAGTACACAGCTGTCAACCCCATCATTGTGCACAGTCATCCTGCCAGTACATCCTATGTCACCATTGTCCCTAGGTGATGGACAGGAAACAGTAGGCATTGACCAGGGTAATGTGGTATCTGTGGCACATGCTTCCCCACACAGCAGCCATGGGCAGGGTCCTGCGATGGTACCACACAGACAGTTGCCCATGGGTTCTTGTGGGAGCATCCGTGGGTGTACTGCCTCTGGCAGATGTGCCCAAAGAGGTCTGTCAACCTCAGCTATGTTTTGGGCTGTCATGCAGGCACAGTCACATATGGAAAGGTACACCAGACAGGGTCTGAGGGAGCTGAGAGCATGTCGCACAGCCATGACTGACAGTATGCGTGACATCGCGGATGCTATCCGTAATTTCACCAATGTCATAGACAGACGTTGTGGGGACATATTACAGCAGTTCCACAACCACATGTCCATGTGCCAGGGCAATGGTGGGCGGTTGCAGCATTGACGTGGCGATATGCCAGCAACAGCTGGCAGTCGGCACGGATGACAACAGGCCCACAGACACCCCCATAGTGCCAGCAGCAGCCCCAGCAATGCTGGGTCTGTGCTGTCATTGGAATGCCCCAGAAGACCATGTGCATGTGGCTCTGGACAGTCCCAACAGGGACTTGTGTCCAGTCAACACACTCCCGCTTCTGATGACAGTATCCAGTCTGGCTTAGTACCGGATACGGTCCGTAGCACCCCTGCCAGGCACAGGTACCGTGTCTATGCCCACAGACACTGATCTGTATGACCTGCCAGGTGCAGTCTGTGGCTGTCCACAAACTCCTGTATATGGCAGCCTTGAGGTGGAACTGTGTGCATGCATACACACATGCAAAATGTTAACACCTAGGGCTACCACATGCACGCATACACTGCACCAACAGTGCCCCACCCTGTACTGCTGTCCCTTACCAACACACATATACACACATGTCAATTGGTGGTATCAGTGGCAGACTCAGGCATACCTAATTCACACCCTGTACATATGATGAAACTGTGCCACCTCCTGCAATCTCCAACATCAGTGCAGGAACAGGTAAACAGGTTGCTGATGCACAGGGTGACTACATAGAGGTGTATTAGTAGTATCATGTTGGTAACAGTACAGTGTGCTGATATGACTGTGTGTATATCCCAGCATGCCTGATGCAGTAACCGTATGACTGTCCTGAATTGTTATCTACACCCATAGTACGTACCAAAGTGTAACAGCTGCACATTATTGCATACCGGTGGTAAGGATGTCAACAGATAGCCACATACATGGGTAGCACAGGGGGGAAGCTAATGCAAGTAGTGATACGCAATGATGGACATGTACAGTATTGGTGGCAAGTTGCCCACAACGACTATGCAATGTGGATGTTTGCGTGTGTTGATATGTGTGCGGTACCAATGTAATCCAAATCACAATTAACTATGACATAATATCAGTTCTACCATGGACATCTGAGCTGTGCATTCCTGGGTACATGTTGATAGTGCCTACATATTTGCACTGTTACCTACTGTTAGTCTTACCCCTTCTTTGTTGTACAATGGACTACTTCCAGCCCTGCTTACTGTAGGTTTGGTTGCGTGCATGTTCACTTGGGGTTCCCTGGAACACTGCTTCCACCTGCAATGCAGAGTTACAGTGCTTCTGTGGACTCCTAGTGACATCTGCATAGCGTACTATACGTATGTCAAGTTTACACATGACAGAACGTCACTGTCTGTCCTGTTCGCATGTACGTTGCCTGTGACACATTGCACATGTCTTACCTGGCATTTACCCACGTGTGCAGTCATATATGCCAGTGCTATGAAATCAGTAGCAGTACACCCACACATACACACCTTCAGTATGTTGTTCCCCATTGGCCCTATGTGTTGGTATTCACCATGGCAATCACACTACTATGGTAGCATGTGCAAAGGTAACCTGTGAATCACCTCTATGGTCCAGTTTTGGTTTATGTGAGTCATGTGGCAATGTCACAGCTGCCACATGTATGCAGTCAACCCTCACCTCTGGCCAGGAATGTACAACACATATGTGGGATGCCACCACATAGCCAATCTGGGGACTGAGGACTCAGAACCCAGTAATGCCATACCCTGTCAGATGGCATGATATACTACAGTGACTACAATACCAGTCTGACATAGACCCGCACTGACAGCAATCTGAACACACTGGGGCATACCTGGAGACTCAGAATAGCACCCTGCCTGAGCATCACACACCTCCGCAGCTGTCACATAGGCATACGTTACATCAGAACAGAGCACATGTCACACATGGCACACACATCCTGTGTGCCACACACTCACAGCCTGTAGGGCTACACAACACACCTGCTACAGATGTGTCAGGTACCTCTCTTGGCCACTGCAGTGGGGTCCCGCTCAACAGGCTGTACATGGTGAAGGTCACACTGATATGCCTGTGGGGCACTATGGTCCACCACAAAACACATGCATACAGGTCAGTCAGAGGCATGGACACATATGACTCAGTCATTGACCATGCCACTATGGATGACCTGAGACATACCTCCCTGGACTACATGATAGGGAACATAGAAGGGATCTCTCAGCATGTGGCACAGGCCAGTATGAGCCTGATCTTGGTTGCCATCATACCCTCACCAGGTATGCTACCACTATATGTAGGAAGGGTGTTCTATGTCTACATTCTGCTCAATCTCCAATGTAATTCATAGGGTATCCACTGGCTGTCAATGTGTGCTTACATGCTAAGGAAGCCACAATGATTTGCGAGGGGCAGCTTGCACGTGACACCCATGGGCCATTGTATATTGGCGAAGCCCCTTGATACACACATAGTGCCTTTTGCTGCAGGACACAGATTACATAGCCACCTCCGCAGGTATCACACAGGACAGGACACTAACATTGATGCTACACAACACCAGCAGTGTACACCGCAAGATGCATGCACTGGACACTGTCCTCAGCATGGTGAACTGCAATGTCTGTGCAGTACCAGAATCCTGATTCACGGCTCACAGGTGCAACCCATCACTGCCAGGTTATACCTCATACCATGCCTGTCATCCCCTACACATGTAACACACATGGACAGGGGAGTGGTAAACCAAAAGGCACCACAGATACACACACCCCCAGGTTGTTGGCACAGCACAAAGCATCAGGGCCTATTCATGTGCAGCTAACAGTGTGTTGGACTGCCTTCTGGTTCATAGCCTGGCACACACAACCCTCCCATACACAGGAAACCCACCTATCCTCCATAACAACATTGGCACTATGACAGTCTCAAGATATGTCTTTATATGGCTGGACTGCATCCAGCCAAACATTGTGCATGAGCATTACTGTAGCTACAACACACTAGCTGAAAGGTTCCCAGCATGTGGTCACTGAATTACAGTGGAATAACATGTTACCACTCCCACAACAGGTGGGAACATGCAGCACCTGTTCATCGACTACATGTAGACTATATGGCCCAGACCAGATGTGTATCCCCTGCTGTAGGTATTTTACCATATACAACCCACACTGTATAGACACATACCACGTGTGGACCCTGCACAGTAAGACACAGTCATATTGTTATGCATTGTGAATACCATTTATCCACTTGAGGCACGTGTCAGACATGGTAACTACTGCAGATCACAGGTATGTGTCACACACATACATCATGTGTGCATTGCCATTGCTGGTTTAGGCAATGGCATGCATTGTTATGCACAAAGACCCACACAAGGTCATATTGTGTGACACAACCACACGTGGCAGTTGTGGGTTTCCAAAACATACCTATCTGTGCTCTGACCATGGTAATAGACCCAGTAGCGGAGCACACTATTGGCATTACTGGCCAGATAGCCCTGTTTGGCTGTGCTGATAGTGTGGTGACATCTCCTGTGTTTACTGGGGGAATATGCAGCATCTGGTGTATTGTAGTATTTGCCAAAAGGATCTGTTTTCTCACACTTGCAATTACACACACACACTTATCTTTGCAGGATTCATACCCCTACCTAACTATGTCACGACACATGAGAGAGACGCATTAGCGAAGCACACTATTCGGATTACTAGGAGGTCCCTCTTCTCTGGCTTTACTTATAGGGTGCTGACATCATCAGTGTTTGGAAAGGGTAATATGCATCATGTAGTGTGATCTCCTGATTGCAAAAAAGCACATGTCTTTCATATAGAATTGCACACACACAAACCCACCACATCCAAACACACACACTTGCCATTTGCAGGTTTTAAACTCCTACCTAACTATGTTATGACACTTGAGAGAGACGCATTAGCGGAGTGTGCTATTTGAATTACTGGGAGATTTCTCTTCTCCTGCTGTACCTATCGGGTGCTGACATCATCCGTGCTTAGATAGGGGAATGTGCATCGTGTAGAGTGTTTTCACAGTTGCCAAAAGGGACATCTCTCTCACACAGACATGCACACACACTAATCCCCCTCCACACACACTGGGCAGTTGCAGGATTCAAACCCCTATTTAACTATGTTATGACACTCGTGACAGACGCATTAGCAGAGCACGCTATTCGCATTACTGGGAGGGTTCCCTTCTCCTGCTGTACTTATAGGGTGCTGACATCATCAGTGCTTAGATAGGGGAATGTGCATCCTGTAGAATCCTTTCACAGTTGCCAAAAGGGACATCTCCCACACACAGACTTGCAGACACAACAACCCCACTCACCCACACACACACACACACACACACACTAAGCAGTTGCATGGTTCGAACTCCTACCTACCTATATTATGACACTTAAGGGAGATGCATTAGCAGAGCGCACTAACCGAATTACTGGGTATCTGATCTGCATCTGCAGTATTTATAGGGTGCTGACATCTTTATTTCTACAGAGGTATGTACATCTAGTACTACCTGTCAGGTGGGGGATAGCATATATATGCATTTGCAGCCACCTACGTCAGGGTCAGATATGCATATCGCACTGGCAGGTTATGTTCTATACCATGCTTCATGACCACAGGACCTGTAACACACAACACAACCAGTCCAGAACACCACTCCCACATCCAGGACACACACTTTGCTTCCCTGGGAACAGTGCCGGGATATGCAGGTGTTCACATACACCATTCCAGTTGTTAACATCAGGTACAGGCATATTGTGTGTGGGAACTACTCAGACATTACCCTACAGCCACTACAATTTGTGGGTCCATGTGCTATGGCAAAACCACTCACCACAGCCACATGGGGGAATACATATTGCACCTGTCCATCTGCAAAATGGGTACTAACTGTTCCACACCAGAGGTAGACCACCATTGTTGATATCTGACCATACCCACCTTTCCCTGGACATCCATATTTCATCCCCACCCCCAGGCAAGGTTGTCACTGCAAACAAACTATATTTAGCACAGGCGGACTCTACACTTGTGAAGACTGGGGTGGAAGACTTCAAAGGACCCATGCTGGGGGACTATACTGGCCACTCTGCATAATCCTTGACAATTGCATTCTATGAGCATGTGTAAGGTTTGCATTGATCATGCTATCCCACATATACACATGACTGCTCCACAACAAGACACCTGTCAGGTGTACACCAGCCATATATGAGCCGTCCAACAGACAGAGTGAGCTAATACATTGCAGAGCTGTAGCCCACAGAGGGAGGACATCTGTGAACAGTACCGGCATGACACTTCATTCCCACATAATCATCACAACACAGTGTTGACAGTGGAATTGTCCAGACAATGCAGATAGGGCTCCCCTCAGTCTGTTATTGATGCCCACTTTCTGTTAGAGGTCCTCAGCAACCCTTTTGCAGCACACACCAACAACATGGCTGTGGCTTATCACATTCAAACCCTGGGATCTCCACTGTGCCCCTGCTTGACAGAGGCACAGCTCACTAGCCTCACACGTTGCCTTATGTGACCTACTTTACAGTGGCACAGTAGCCTACTGTACTGGGGATGCAGATGCCAAGCACACTCTGGCTAACCTGTCATTCCCTAGGGCAAAAGCCTAGTATTGACCTCTACACCCATATGTTCAATTGTCAGATGCACAATATTTGTTGTGCTGTTAGACTGTTTGCAGGTCTTTATTGCCATAGCATTCCCTGTTCCTATGAACAACTTGTGTATCTGTGGAAGATGTTTGAATATGAGGGCAATCCACTATATCACTTATGTCTCTGTAGTCATTTACTGTGTGCACTGGGCAGCTTGCTGTGTTGTGGTTGGTTTCTGGAATGACACATACAAATACCAGATATGTGTGGCCAACTGCTAAACGGAGATATGGCCTAAGTGTGTGAGCATGCCCAGTTCAGCCTTTCCATGGCATGTTGTCTGACATATGCCTCATTTATCAAAGTGTGCGAGCATGCCCAGTGTGAGCTTTCCATATGTTGAATTCTGAAGTCCACCACATATTTGGGTGTGTGTGAACTTCAACAATATCTCACGTTTATGGTTGTGTTGGGTGTCGTGTTGTGTACTAACTGGTCAACTGCTTCGTGTCTGCCACAACAGGGTTATACTGTGCCTGCAGGGATTGCATGGGATACTTTGCATACAGTTGTCAACATCCTTTCATAATGACCTAACACTGTAGTACCGTATAGTGTACTGGTTCAGTACTTTCAATGTGGTGGACAGTATCCTGGGCTATAGTTCTATTACTGCTTGACATTTTCATAGTGAGCACAACACACTGTGTAGGGGCCAGTTGTGCACATATGGCCATGTTGCATTATGTTCAGATATGGACTACCTACACCAGGCTTGTCCAGCATTGGTAGTGTATTCCACAACATAGGTGGACATTGGCAAACACTAGCGATGTTCCCTAGGCCATTTCTGATGCTAGTCACAGAGTGTGTTTGTCCTTCGACACACATTGTAACTGGAGTTTGCCATGACATATGTCATGGTTAGTATACTGTGCCTCCGTCTACCTCTGACATAACAGTGATACCCAGGGTTAACCTACCATCTCCCATCCACTCATCAGGATTCCTCTTGAGGGGTGTCGATAGGTGACTGTCTGGCTAATCTGTACTGGGAGTTTACTCAAGAGTGGGGGTGCCTTCTGTGTTATGGATCATTCTGTACAGCTTGTCCTATATATGTCAGTGCTGGGGTTCAGGTCTCTCATGTGCATAGCTCACTGCCATTCAGATTGTACAAGGTGCAGCATGTTCATTGATTCCAGCTTGGACATGGCTTCATACATCAGGCACAGCTTGCCTCTGGGTGGGCAGTATGGCAGTGTGTGGAGCTGCAGTTTGTTTAGGCAACACATGGCATCTGTTCATGCTCTTTGCTACTCCTGGTGGGGTACTGTTTTGGACTTTACAGTTGATTGAGGTGTCTGCTGAGGTATATCCCTCAGGGGCTATTGTAATCAATTGTGACGCTGATGAAGGATGTCTGCAGAGCCACAGTGACCTCCCCTTATCTACATCTGACAACCTTCATGATTGGGTGGGTAAATGGTATGTTTCTGTGAACACTACTGCCACATGTTTGTCCAATGCAGGATATCTATCACCTTGTGTCCCCTGGTCTCTCATTACATGTTAGGTACGTAATGGGTTAACACCTGTGTGGTAATTTGTGGGCACTTACTGTATATCCACAGTGGTTGTCTATAC
Organism: Protopterus annectens; assembly: GCF_019279795.1. Classification (NCBI taxonomy): domain Eukaryota; kingdom Metazoa; phylum Chordata; order Ceratodontiformes; family Protopteridae; genus Protopterus; species Protopterus annectens. The sequence goes on from NC_056729.1 coordinate 1,264,000,248, forward strand.
ACAGTTCTGCAATTAGCTTGCTGACATGGCTATGGCTCCAGTTGTCTGTTTCTATGTGGCCCTTTTGTGGGTTGCTTGTGTCAGCTGGGGGTCGGGTATAGTGGGCAGTTTGTACTCCTCTGCATACATGTTCAGTCACAGTCCTTCCATGTTGGCCTGTACCTATGGGACATATATACAGAACGGGGGAGGTCCCAGGATCAAGCCTTGTGGGGATGCCACTCATATCTGCTTTGTAGTCTGACATGGATGCAGCATGTCTGACCATGTCAGTTCTGTCCTTACTGGTATGCAACCCCTCTACTGACATAGGGGTTTATATTTAAGCTGGTGAACATATCCATATTGAACTCATAGGGTATTGTCTGGAAGCATATGCACGGTCCAGCTACACTGTGTGGACCACATTGCCCTCATCAATGACCTTAATGACTGTTTCAAATGGGTCAAACATGTTTAGGGGCAGGATCTGCAGTTACGACAGCCACACTGGGTAGGATCCGGTGTCAGTAGGTCAACGATAGCTTTATGTCTGCGGTACATACTGATCCCTTCCATAGCTGTGCAGACCAAGCTTGTCAGGATCCTGGGGTGGTAGTTTGCAGTATCCATTCAGGCAACACCTTTGTTGTGAAGGACCACTGTTGTTGTACACTGCTCTTTGGGTACATATCCTGTGGTAAGGCTGACATTGGGCAGTAGTGTGATTTGGCATTCCATTATTCTTGGAGTCCATGTTGGCCTCAGCCCAGGACACCATCACATACCTTTGCTGCTGTGTGTTTTGCTTTGCAGATGATGGCTGTTACCTCAGCATCTGCAATGCCAGGGGACCAGCAGTCTGCTGGGATAGATATTTTGCATTCTGGGGGGGGGGGGGGTTGGGGGTTTGCACTGAACTTGTCAGGTTGTATGTTGGCAATATGTGTGTGTGTTTGGTATGTTGTTTGTAATATTTGTGTGATTCGGAGCATATCTGTGAATTCCAAACATGGTTCCTACCATCAGTTAAGTAAGCCTTGTGATTATCCTTAGTGTCCTGTACAATTTGTATCTTCATAGGTTCATAGGTTCATACTAGGCTATCCACCCCAGGGCATTAGTAAGCCTAGCCAGAGTGTGTGTGTCTTTCACCGCCCCTTGCTATGTGACCATTATGGCCATTTATGATTTTCTTTACTGTGCCTCTGTCTGGACGTGACACAGTGAAGACCCCCAGTCTACATGTATGATCATCCATCCACTTGGCAATATACCTGTTGAGGGGTGTCAGTGAGGGGCTCTGCCTAACATGGATTGGGATCCTGTTTCTGGGTGTGGGGAGCCTCTGGGTTATGCATCTGTCCCTCCAGCACATCCTATTTCATTATGTGTTGAGGCTGACATCTGTCACTCTCACAGCTCCAATGGCTTTGATTTACTGTGGTGGAACATGTCCATTACTCCTGTGTTGGACATGGCCTTGTACAACAGACATACAATGCCTCTGTGTAGGCAGTCTGTGACTGCATTCAGCTGGGGTGTCTACAGCCAGGCAGCATATGACATATATTTGACACCCTTTATCCTCTTGGTGGGGTACCTTTGAGGTCTTCCTAACCACTGCAGGTGTCAGGTACGGTACATCCAATATGAGTCATTGTACTAGATTATGGGTCTGGTAAGAGAACAGTACAGGGGCACAGTGACCTCTGTTGATGTAGATGTGAATCCTTTCATGATACGGTGTCCAATATAGACGGTCTTCCTAGCCACATTGGCATTGTGAGTGTCACATGACAGGTTACTGTCGACTTGTGTCCCTAGGTCCCTGATTACTCCTTGCATACATAATGGTTTACCACCTATGTGGTAATTTGTGAGTACCTTGTCTGGTATTTGGTGGGACATTCATACTGTCCAGTGTCTTCAGGATGTCTGGGTGGGGTTCCTGTGTGTGAGAGTGTGGTCTGTCGCATGCTACAGACTGTACAGCAGTTTTGACTACACTTAGGTGCACATGGGTGGTCTCCGCTGCATCGTGCATTGTCAGTTACCTGGCCGTATGGGTGTCTGTGCTGCATATGGATACTCCCCCTCCTTTGATGTTTTGGTCCAGGTGTTGGGGCCATAACACATGATATGTGGTATAACCTGGTAGTGCTGGTGTGCTATCAGTGGGCTTGCAGCAGGCTTCTGTCACTGCACAGACATCGATGTTCTCCATACTGGGAAGTGCCTCAGGTGCATGCATATTGCAGTTTACACATCTGGCATTGGTCAGCATTATCCTTATGTTTCTTACCACTTATGTTTTCTAGGGTGGTGAGTTAGTCTTTTTGGCCTTGCCTATGTACGGCTCTATGGAGGTGGCAAAGGCCTTATCCAATATCCAGACGCCCAGAGGTAACAGGTGCAAGCCATCCCTGGAACAGCAGCATGGTTTGTCATGCATGACATCTCAAGCAGACAGACATTAGACCCTCTTGGACTGACAGCTGTAACTGTGCCACCAGTTAAAGCTGATCATTCTGTGTTTGTACTGTGGCATCATTCTTGGTGAGGGTTGGATGCTGAAAATGGCCAGTGTCATACCGGCCTGGAGTACATACTCAGAGAGCACATCCGTGTCTCTTTTCATGTAATCCAGGGAGGTACATCTCAGGTCATTCACACCAGCATGGACAATGACTGCATCATATTTCTGCTTGCTTTGGGGTGACCTGTGTACTTGTGTTATGTGGCATATTGTGGCAGCCTACAGGCAGCTTACTGTACCCTTTCCCTTGTTCAGTCTGGTGAGTGGGACATCAGTGTGTCTGCCTATACAGACACCTATTACAACTGTATCAGGCATGTTGTTTCTCCTTCTGGCCTGTAACTGTTTGGCACACCAGCTTTGTGTACTATGTGTTGCATGTGCTATGCTTGGAGGTTGTGGTTGCTTGGGATCTGCTTTGGAGGCCTCTGTTGCTGTGGTGTGTTTGTAATTAGGGCCTCCGGAAATGTTTTTCTGTGTTTATGTGTTTGGTTTACAGTTGTGATAGGTCTATGTGGGACTGGGTTTGTGGTGCATTTGGTTACCTTCTCCTCCTGACTAGTTTTGACAGTACTGAGTTGGGGGATCTCAGCCTCCGGTTTGGATACATGGTTGCATCTCTTACATATATTTGTATTTATTGGGGGGAGTTGTGGGTTGTCTGTGTACTTGGGGCAGGTGTCACATTGCCTCTGGATTCACAGATTCTACTTGTTGTGGCTGGCCTTAGTGGATTGTATGTGTAGACATATTTTATTGCCATACTACTGATCAGTGATTACTTCCCTTTTTATGTTTGCTCTATCATGTAGTAGCTTCCTCATTCTCTTGCATGGTTTGGTAATGGCTGGAGTCCAGCATGCCAGATGCCTGCGTGTATGGCATTGTGTCTTGTTGTTATTTGTGATTGCATAATCCAAGCATTCTTGGCTGTGTTCATGGAATGCCTGTATAACATGTTCTGCGGTGTGTCCCATATTCTGCACTTGCACAGGGCCTTTTGTGGATTCCACATCTGTTTGGAGGGGTGCAACCTATGCTTTACACATGTTTTCACTGTGGTTTTCTGGCCAGGGACTGTGGTCAGGATGTGTATATCCAGTGTGATTACTCTATGGTCTGGTCTTACCAGTGAGGGATACACTTATCATCTTGCCATCCAGTACACATGTTGCTGATTATCACATCCAGTATGCTTACCCCTCTTGTGGGAGTGGTACGTTGTTCCTGAGCATTTTGGTTTATGGATTCTGGGAACTTTTCTCCTACTGTGTTGGTGCTAGTATAATGCTCCCAGTGTATGTCTGGGTATTTTCAGTCAAGCAATATAATGTGGTTTGGGGAGCTTGATATATTCATGTATTCCAACATAGGCCAGGTGCAGTTCCTGGTATTAGGACAGTAGTCTGCAGCAGGCTATATACTGGGAGGCGGTTTTAGCCATTGGTATTTGACCATGGCTAATCCATGCTGCTTCTTGTTGTGTTGCCAACATGGGGGTGTGGTTATCCTTGACATTTATTGCTAGTCACCCTCCTTTTGTAGCTTGTTCCATGTTTTGCGGCTGTACAGCACAGTATGAGGTGTAACCTGGTAGTGTTAGGGTGCTGATGTGAGCCTTGACCCAGTTTTCTATTACAGGACTGATATCAACATTCTCCATACTGTGTGCGTTTACACTGCATGCATCTTGCTGTTTAGACTTCTGGCATTGGGTAGCATTACATCTAGGTTACTATCCCTTGTGGTACCTATGAAGGTGGGTTTGTGTTTTGAGACTTACCTATTCAGGGCATGCTGTGGGTACTGACAGCCTTTGCCAGTATCCATGGGGCCTGGACTGATATGTGCATGCCATCCCTAGCAGGTGGTGCATCATGTCATGCTCAGCATGTCTTCCCAGGCTGAAACACATTGGCTCCCCTTTGACTAACTGCATTACTTCAGCCAGTTATTGCAATTGATCATCCCATCATCATTTTGTGGCTTCATGCTTGGTGAGGGTGGATGTTAGTCAGGGTCCTCAGGTGTGCATATAGTACATGGTGTTACATTACTTAACACATGGCATTCATGCCTCAGGTGGTGCTGCAGGGCTGCCTCTGTTGGATGCACATATTACACTCCCTGTACATGTTTGTGAGCAGGTCATGTCATTTTAGGCATCCCTGTTAATATTTGAGTTAGTCAGAGGGGGTATCATTCCCAGGGTTCCTACTGAGCCAGTGTATGTGCTATGCGTTGCCTCTTTGCCAAGGCCAGGGCATACTGGGCACGTCTCCTTCTGCCTACAGGGGCAGGCTCAGGTTGTTCCTCCTCCGAGTCACACTCTGCCTGTGATGGCCTTGGCAATGGTGGGGAGCTGTTTGGCCCAGCCCTATGCTGGTCCTACTGCACCTGTTTTCGCAAGATCATATTATGTAGCATAGCACATACCATGACAATTTGGGTACATGTAGTTGGTGAGTACTGCAAGGCTCCACCAGATGTGTCCAGACACCGGAACCATGACTTGAGCAGCCCAAACACACGCTCTATTACATTACGTGTTTGTGCATGTGCCTCATTATGGCGTTCCTGTTCAGGTGTGTGTGCGTTTCTGATGGGTGTCATCAGCCATGGCTCCAGTGCATAACCTGCATCCCCCACTAGGTGTCCGTGTGGGATGTCCCCATTGGCAAATGTCTGGTACAGCTGCATCAAATCCCAGATGTGGGAATCATGGTAGCTCCCAGGGCAGCCAGCACACACATTCATTATTATGCCCTGGGCATCACACATGACCTGGCAGTTGATGGAAGGAAAGCCCTTGCGGTTAATGTAGGCCCTACCCCGCTCGCCAGCTGGTGCTTTGATGGGTATGTGCGTGCAGTCCATTGCACCCACTACCTCAGAGTATTCCGCTTTTTGCTGGAAGAGACGCATATTGCTGGCCAATACCTCACGGGCATTGGGGAAATATACATGATCACCAACATGTGCTGACATGGCATCCAGGAACTGGTGCAGTACCCTGGAGGCTGATGCCTGCGATATCCCCATCATATCACCAGTTGGTCTTTGGAAGGTACCTGTTGCTAGTATTCTTAGGCAACACATACCTTGGTTTCCACTGGGATGGGTTCCCCTCTGTTGGTTCTGTGTGTGAGGCGTGGCCTACACAGCTCGACTATTTGCTGCAGGAGCTCTCTGTCCACTCTATAGCGCTCTACTATCTCCAGCTCATGTAACCCATGGTAGGTGACCCTGGGCCTGTACACTCTTCTCCGTCTCCTCACTGTGGGTTGTCTGACACCATCTGCATTGTCACCACCCTCAGCAAGTCGCCTATGTCTCATTATGACAGCTATGGCAGCCCCTAACATTTCTGCTCTGAGTTCAGCTTTTTTAGTTTTCACTTCTAATAGCTTACTCCTGTCTTGCAGTGTCTCTTGAGAGAAACATCCTGCACTGTTGTTTGCAGAGTTTTAAGTGCTGGGCTGGGCTACTATTCTGCCTGTGTAATTGCCTGCTTCTAATTGTTTTCACCTGCTAGCTCCAGCAGTATTCCCTGCTAGCTTCCTACTAATTCTGTTGCTTCCTTTTTCCTTTCTGTTTCCTCAGGGGGGAGCAGCGTGCATACCAGCAGAAACGCGCTCACAGTGGCTTACACGCGTGCACACATGCTTACATGGTTCAGGATCTGCCTATTTGAGTTAAAATGCGTGCACACCAGAGCAAACAGTCTTCAAAGTCTACCAACACACTCCCACATGCTCAGTCTGCCTTACACGCGCGCACACTGCCCTACTTGCGCTTCATAGCGCGCACGCATGAGCATGCACGACCAGCAAGAAACTTTGGTGTAACTAACAGTGTACACCTTCCATTTCTTGACTTTCCCATGCTTATCTTGTGGCACTCCTCTTTCCCTGATCTGTGTCTGTCATCTGTCATGTTACACTGACCTCCAATGAACTGCATTTCTTTCTACCATTCCCCCCTGTGATGTCACCTATCTCCTACTCTATTCCTCCCCCTTATGTATCTCTTACACTACTCAGACTGTGCTCATTTGCTATGTGACTGTGGGATTCAGTATCCTAACCCTCATTTACATGAGATTGCCTACTAATGCTTAGTTACATGTCTTAGACTCAGCTTCCCCCCTTAGCAACCACTACATGGTGGCCATGTTGTTTTTGGTCTGCTGGTCCCTGCATTGGCATTCCATGTATTGCATAACACCCACATTTGTGGGTTTATAACCTTCATTTTTATGTTTTATGCAGCGCAGCCCGTTTGCGCGGGGCTGTGCTGCATTTAAACATCGGCGAAAAAAAAGAATTATATTTTTTTAATATTTGCATCGGGTTACCTTGCCAATGGCCACATATTTGGCCATTGGCATGCTGCCTAACACATATGCACCCTTTATTTGGAGCTGACATGGCTCTGTTGTGATTTTTGCAGAAACGTACTCAGTTGTCAACTGAGTACATTTCTGCAGCTAAACCATCTCTTACACGGGCTGGTTTCTGCTTCGTGAATCACTAATATACCTCATTTGCATACCTTTCGGCTGCAAGTGAGGTATTTAGCATATCCACGCCCAGTCCGTGTAAGAGACGTTTTAGCTGGTCTCTTACACGGAGTTTCAGGCTGTTCCTGGATCGCAAGGCTTGCATGGAGTGTTACACATCTCTTACATTCCGTGCAAGCCTTCATGAATCCTGCCCCTTATCTTTATTATTCCAATCTGATCTTGAGGGCTGAACAGTGGACTCTTTTCTTGTTGTAAACATAAATTACCAAAGTAAGTATGAGGCAGTTACTGAACAATATTATTTCCAGGGAGAGGAAAAAATAATACTACCAACATCAAAACAGAATTTAAAACATGCTACTATTATATAATGTGTGGCAAATATAATAATGTAACTATACTCTGGCTTCGTGGTATGAAAAGTTAATGCACAAAGTATGACCTAACCAACCTAAGACCAACCAGCAGCTCAGGCAATGTGGAATCAATTATTATCACAGGTGGGACTCAGCGGATGATATCTGCTTCTCCATTTTGGGACTACAAAAGCACCTCAGTCCACTGCAATTCTGACTCTTGGTGCTGGCTGAGTATAGAAATGTGAAGCAAGGAACAAGGTTATTCATTTCACTTTGCTAAGAAATACAACCATGTAGCCATAACTAGCATAGAAATGGGGGCAGACACTTGCCCCTGAAGCATCACAACAGACCCAGTCCAAACAGGACACATATCAAGCTACTAGGAAGATATGTTAGGAACCATACATACATACCTGAACTGTCACCTGGATGATGGCCTCACCCTGTAAACTCTTGCCCCTATTAGTAGACAGAGGAATGAAAGGACTGATAAGTTACCAGACGCATGTTGATTTTCAGTTGGGACAGGCAGCATAAAATGTACTGAGAAAAAATCACTACTTAAATAATAAAAAAAAGTTTAACAAAATCAATTTTATAATCACATCTTTCCTGATTCATAGCTACTCTTGATGCATCCCAGCGTGTCACAATAAGCATTTGAAAACTGAAATAGTACAAATAAATCACCACAGAAAAAAGTGAGATAAACTCCCATTGAGTAAAGCTGATGACTCACAACTTATTGTTTAATTCTGCCTACATTTCTAGCTACTAATGAAGAGATACTATTTTATGTGTGTTTGTATGGGATGCAGTCATTTTGTCGACAACCCAAAATATTCAGTGAAAAAACAGTGACCCAGTAAGAATGACCTTTAAAATACTGAACAATAGAATTAATGGAAGGGATAACAGCAGGGATCTAGCAATCGTCCCTTTCCCGACTGAAGTGCAATCTCAGAGTAAGTATATATAATAATCAGGGTGTATGAAGGGTGCCCCTTTAAAAAGTGTTTTTTTTCTGCATTTTGGTTTTTGATTACAGCAGTTAGCTGCTTTGTTGTTTAATGTTTTGCTTTATACATACATACATGTATATATCTGTAGCTATCTGTCTATATAGCTATCTAAATCTCTCTCTCTCTCTCTATAAATATATATATATATATATATATATATATATATATATATATATATATATACATATGTTTGCGTGTGTGTGTGTGTGTGTGTGTGTGTGTGTGTGTGTGTGTGTGTGTGTGTGTGTTATTGCTGGATAGATAATGGCCATATAAAACTTCAAAAGTAATACATTTTGTTTAATACAGTCAGATAAATCCCAAGCACTTCCCAAAAACACAGACACGATGGCACACTTGACACATAGATTTTAGCCATCATTAGTCTACAATTGACCAGAGCTGGTATGTGTGTGTGTGTGGGATAGAGTAGGTAGATGGAAAGAAGGAAGTTAGTGGGTGACATTAATACACATTATGTCTGGAGGTATAAGAATCAGGGGACTCTTGATGTGGTGTGATGCTTTATATATGCTGGGGAATGGAATGGAAAATCTTAGGTGGTGAGAGGGACCAGACAATGCACTATAGATCCCCCTGCAGTGACACTGTTTGTCATAACAGTGGTAGGGAAAATGCTAGCTCAAACAAAAAAATATTCTAATGTATACATCTATAAAACTGAAATACCTCTGAAAAAGAAACATCAGTCAGATGTTTAAATATTAGTTAAATACCCAATTTGACAATCAATTAACCAATAAAAAAGCACTCACATCAATTAATACATCATACTTTTCTAAAAGACCAGATCATATTATTTTACTAGACATCGCACCATGATTTTCCTAATTTAGTAAAGGTAATGAATTATAAAGTCAGCGTGCTCAGAGAGGAAGCTGATTGTAACTTAAATATAAACTGATTCCATGTACCCCACATGTTGAGGCCACTATTATGTAGTTTCTTAAAACTCAAATTATGTGTTTTTTATATGTATTAAAACTATATAAATATGTGTATTTATGTAAGATTCATGGCGATTGTATGCAATCCCATGGACTTATTATATTTTGTGTGGAAACAAGGAACATTTTTACTGTGGAGTTACTTTCTTCCACCGAAAGCGCTTACTGTTAATTCATTCAAGAGCCCGTGTGGCCACCTGTGGTTCGTTCCGTTTTCCACGTTTTGTTTTTTAGTTTGTTTTATCACTTTATATACATTTTTCCAGATGTTTAAATATTGTTTATGTTGCCATTCAAACAAAAAGATAAATGCTGACTTGTGATTTCAATTGTGTGTTACAGCAACATTCTATAATTGTACAGTTTTGACAGTTTTGAATGATTTCATTTGCTGGTTTGTGGAAACAGTATTATTGTTATTTGCTGAAGTCATCAGAAAAACAATACTTCTTATCTTTCACATGCATGCGTTGAGCATTATACATTTATCTTTTGCTCCTTATTTTTCCACTGAAATACACTCTGCAGTCTTGTCTATAGGCACCATAATATGATGTTTAAACATGGAGGTTATATACACATATAACATACATGCATGCATATCATGAAAGCTATCCCTTTACCTTACCTTTACTCTAACCCAACTCAGTAAAAACTGGGAAAAACACAGTCCCATCCCAACACCAGCCCATCTTACCTAAGCGTTGTCATTCTGAACTATTGACATTCTGAAATGTAGGCAAAATGGCCTGTCAACTCCAAGTGTCCTTCTGAGTGCTGACATTATGAACTGTTGACAGTAGGAATGGCAATTCTATATATATTTTTTAATCTTTTCCATGACACTGTCATGTATTGTACAGTTTGACTATTTAGTCTTCTTTTCTGTGTGTCTCTGCTGAACTATTTATTTATGTTTGGCAGTAACAGTAAAGTTTTCTTTTTTTGTCAGTATTCAGTAAGGCATTTACTGCAGAATCCATAACTTGCTCCTTGACTCATCCCCTGGCCTTCCCACATTAACTTTGAGAATGCACTTTCCATCCTTTTATCTCGCAGAACAATATGAAGAAGGCTTTGCTTTCAGTATTTCCTTCCTTCCTTAGATTGTCCTGCTATTTTTCATTTTGTTTTCAAATGTATGTCAAAATTGTCTTAATGTTGTTACTGTAGCAACTAAACATAATATTTCTTCTGTTTTCAGGCCAAGTATGTGCATATTGATAAGTGACAGTGGAAAATTGCAACTGTTGTTTTTGTACTGTTTCCTCAATGTTCAACCACCTTTGCCTAAGTCTGCCATTTTTTGCAGCTTATCATTCTAACTAAATATTGTCTTAAAATTTTTACAGTTTGTAGGAACCCTTCTGATGCGTCTTTTTCATACTTGAAATGATGTACACATGACAACTTGTCAGTCTGGTATCTACATGATTAATGTAAACAACAATATATAAATAAATAACTATTAATGTCAGTGATTTCTGGTATGAAGCTCTGCAATTTTTCCAGAGATTCTTAAACTGAGGATATTCTGAATTGGTCAAGGTGTGCTTGATAGCGTTTAGTCACTGTGCAACTAGACCATTCAAATTAAATAAATTGACATTCCAAAATATCATTTATTCTTCCATGAAACATAATTGCTTAATTTTGGTAATAATTTTCCAAACATCTGTTTTACCCAAACTTTATCTTATCTGTTTTGTGTTATTCTAATTATTATTATTCATATTACAATGGCTTTCACTTTGTTATATAGTCATGGTTCATCGCCTTCCTTTGCCTTGTTTTAAATAATAAATTGAGGGCCATCATTCTCTTGTCCAACAATATTAAAAAAAGTGTGTCTAGCAGGAGGGCAAGCTCACTGCACCCCCCCCCCCCCGCTATTTAAATATACCAACTCTGAGATTCTGAGATCGCACTACATTGTGGAAATGGGAAATCTTCCCATTCTGCGTTATATGGAGATCTCAGAGTGGTCGAGCTTTTAAAAGCTCGATCATATGGTCTTGGCCATATGAAACTCGAGTTTTTAAAAGTTCGACTATCTGAAAGGGAGGACCCATATAGATATATATATATATATATATATATATATATATATATATATATATATATATATATATATATACACACACACACACACACACACACACACACACACACACACACACACACATATAAATGAATAAGACAAATATGAGTTTTGTGATGTTTGGGACATCCCAAAGATATCAAACAGTGAGGGGTATTCAGATAAGATACTGTTACACTCAGGCAAGAATAAGTGATGGGGACTTAGGTTAAGGGTTCAGATTATATGTAGATAGTCCACAAGCAAAAGGGTCTTTGTCAGAAGTGAAATGAAATGTAATCCAGGCAAAGTAAAGGTTAGAGAGGTACCAGTGAGGTTGTGGGAGTCATATTCATATACAGGTAATTTGCATGGTGAACTAAATGGTTATGAATTGGAAGGTTAAAATGTTTGTTGTAGAAGAACATAAAAGCATGGGTATTAAATCAAAATATTTTGCATTTGTTTGGATTTGTCAGCATGTGGTATCAAAGGGTAGTGGTTACTTATCCAGACCAGCCAAAATGGAGCCCAGCATGATGTGAAAAGTGTTTATATCTTGCACTATTAAAGCACCTATGATGAAACATTACTAAATGCATATTAAATGAAAGGGAATAGCACTGATATGCCAATAATGATGGAAGGAGGATGGAGGAGAAGAAGAAGAAGATACAGATGCATTATAAGCAGGAATAGAGAGAGACCACTAGAAATACAGAAAGAAAATTAGAAACAATAATTAGTATATAACTGAAAAGGAAGGTAGAATTAAAGCCATATGGATAAACAAAGATAAGGGTTCAGTGGAGGAAATGCAAAAATCCCAGCAAATCTTAAGAAAAACATAACAGAAAGGAAGATGGGTATTTTGTGAGCCTACATAGGTAGTAAAAAGCAGAAATACATTTGAAAATCTGAGAATTAGAGTATCAGAAGTTGCAGGATTTAAGAAATTAGAGGGTCAAAAACAAAAAAAGAGAAAATAAGTTATTCAAGAAGTGAAACTAAAGTAAATGAAATAAAGAACACACTTGACGGTAGTATAGTGGTAAAAGTTCAACTTCTTAGCTACAGAGTTCAATCCAGACTTTTAGTTAATACCTGTGTAGAGTTTTTTTTTTTAATTTCACCTTCACAGCTGCAGAGTTCAGTCCAGACTTTTAGTTAATATCTGTGTGGAGTATTTTTTTTAATATTCTTTGTCTGTGCAAATTATTTCAGGTGCTAAAGTTTCCCTCAACATATCAAAGCAAGCTGGTTGAATGGCTACATAAAGTTGCTGTATTTAAACTTCACGTTTTGACCCATGTTATGTCTGAAAAAGGTCAAACTTTGCTTTTCTGGTTAACAAAACATAGACAAATAAAAATAAGAATAATATAAGATCCATATGATCAGAATGACATCAGTATCTGGAAATTAGTATAAATGGAGTAAAGAGCATCGAAAGGTTTAGAGTATTAATAACATGTTGTATAGCTTGGATAATGGCACTGTGTGGCAGTAGGGGCTGGTGACTTCAAATCAAAGGGGGGCTGCAGAAGACAGCAGAATGGGTGGGGCTAATGAGAAGGGGTGTGGCCAACTAGAAAGGGGCAGAGCTATGCTCAAAACCACAAAAACTGGGACTTTAAATACGCTGCCTTGGGTGCCAAACCGTCAAGTGTGGGGTGAATGTATGGTTTAAGAATGCAGACAAAGGTGATCTCTGCTGACTTCTCTTTTCAGGAAGAAATTGAAGTCTATGACATTCTTCTTGTGACTTAGATGTTGTATTAAGTTCTAGATATCTTCTATATGAATTTTCACAAGATATGCATATAATTCTATGTCTTCTTACAGTAGATAGAAAATATCCTTTGGGTAATCACAATGGTTATTTTATGAAGTTAATAAAATATCTAAACTGATCAAATATTAAGCATTTATGCAATAGACAGCTTTTTAAAGTTTGGTGTCAATATCAACACAAGGATTAGGAAATGTTATGCAAAGATGAAAAAATTGTGTGCCATTAAGCCTCTGGTTATACCAGCAAAGAATACAGTAGGTCAGTGTGAGTGTATATATATTTGTAAGACAAAATTGCAAGAACAGACTGATGTCTATAAAACATTTTTATCACTGTTATTAAATTATCACTCAAGACAGAGTCAAACATGCATTTATATAAAAGAAAAAACATATCTTTGTTCCCAACTGCATACATTATACATCACATATGTTCTCTTGTATAACTGTCATCAGTCCAATATTACATAAGTTGCGCAATTGTTTCCTATTCAATAAACCCCACTCTTCCTACAAAACATTATTCTGCATGTATTGCAACCACAGTTTCCTTTTACATCTATATAATTTGCTCCTACCCTTTTCTAAAGATCTCACTTCTAGTTCTTTTATCTTTGTTACAGTATTCAATACGTCTAATGCAGTTGGCTTAGACTGTGATTTCCATTTTCTAGTAATTGCTTTTTTGGCAGCCACCAGAATTAAACTTAGCAAGGCCTTACTATGTCTAAGCATTTCAGATCCTGTGCTCCAGCTCTAAACAATAATTTCCTTAATAAAACCCATTTACTCACCCAATATTTCTGATTAAGTACTCTGGAGGGATTTTTTGAAAGTCTGCCAACTCATTATACTCCCAGAACATATGTTTCCTTTTATATCTTTCTTCTCAGTCTCACCACCAAGATTTGCCATCTACCAGAGGAAAAAATTGTTGCACTCTGCTTGGGGTATAAAAATACCTATGCTAACACTTCCAAGCAAAAATCCTAAATCTTCTAGATTTTGTTGCTTATTTGTGAGGCATACACGTCTTCCAATTGTTTCCTTTAAATTGCTTAAATGTCTCTAAAATATTATTCAGAATGTCATAAACTACTCAAGGGATACAGTTCTAAGTCATAACTGCTTTAACAGCAAAAGACTGGTATCAACACTAAGAGTTTTGTTTAAGTCACATCAAATAGAAATGAGGAAAAACACTTCTTTGTAGAAAAGACTCTATGCAGTACTAATTTGAAATAGAATGGTTTTGACTGTTAAGTAGGTAGAATGTGGAATCTTATGTCATCTACAGTAACATTTTCAAATATCTCTTTTCTTTCAATGCCCATCTAGACAAAAGAATCGGGGAAAGAATATAGGACCATAGTTATACGAGAAAGAAACTCAGAGGTAGGCTCAGTGGAGATTTTGAGTATGTGGAACAACTAACCAAACAATGAACACCAACTAGTATGATATAAGCATTACATTTTAGAGCAATAATAACCACAATAGAGAAAAGTTTAAAAAGTGCAATACTAGGCACATTAACTTACATTGGAAAGTATTCTCTTAAAATTATACCCTCTTCATATTTTCTCATTTTCTGAATTGCAGTGCAAAATTAAACATCTGACCTAGGAGAATATTTCAAAATATTTTTACATATATAAAATATAAATAATTACTCAAACGTTTTAATAAGGTTTGCAATCTGCTCAGCTACAGATGGGATTATGGGGTAAGGCTTTTGTCTTGAAACGGTAGTTCTTTTCATATGAAATTTCTGTTTGTCTACATGGGTTACGTAAGCTATGTGGTTTTATAATAAAAATGGTGGTGGTATCATCATTTAGATTACGTATACAAATAGCATACATAATGCATGTATCCTCTCCCTTCGTTGCATGTTTTGGAACAATTAATCAGAAGATCTAATTTTTCTCTCTGTAGCAACTGGGAAAAACAGCAGAAATTGCAAGTGTGGTTAGTTGTTGTGTTTAGATCTGTCCTTCCCTTTCATAAGTTTTCATGACTTCCAGCAAAGGAATGCAGGAAAAATGTTAATGTTGCTGGCTAATAATTATATGTTTCCTGTTTTATCTATAGAGTGTTGATCCTTCCTTATTTATCCCCTATCCCCTGTACACTCCTGTCCATATTTTATCCTGTTGACCCCTCTCTTGTTGACCCATGTCTATATTGTATCCTGTTTACCCCTTTCTCTAACCCTTCCTTATTTACAATATTAATTTCATCACACGTTTTTAAGTTTGTTAGTCCTTGCTCTTTTGTATTATTTACACCTACTGATTGCTATATTAATATCTTTGTCTTTTCCCTGTATACCTTCTAAGTGTTATCATGTACATCCCTTCACTTAAGTTGCACTTTGATATAGGACTCTATTATTAGCTTGACCAAGACTTTTTCATGGAGCCATACATCTCATAGTTTAGCAGGCTGTAGTTCACCTGAAATTCCTCATTAGGAGACTCTGTGCCAGTGATTAACAACATATAAATATGTCATTTATTGTTTCAGAAAACATATACTCAAACACAGACACACACACACACACACACACATATATATATATATATATATATATATATATATATATATATATGTATATATATATATATATATATATATATATATACATATGTTATACATATGTGTGTGTATGTATGTATATAAATAAATATATATACCTAAATATATATATATATATATATATAGAGAGAGAGAGAGTGAGAGAGCTAGATATAGATATATAGATATATAGATTTAAAAATACACATACAAGCAGACACACACAGATACAAACACACACACACACAGACACACACACACACACACACACACACACACACACACACACACACACACACACACACACACACACACACACACACACACACACACACACACACACACACACACACACACACACACACACACACACACACATGCACACACAAAGGCACACTGGCTGGAAAATCAAACTGAAGAACCCATGTAATCTAGTATATTACTAAGTAAAACTGTGTGAACACCTATTCCCATAAATGCAAGACAGTCCACTATCTAGATTGAGGTAAAGCTGGCATAAAATAAAAAGTTCATAGTAAAAATATGTCATATGTTTTCTCCTAACTTTGAACAGAACTGTACTTTGAGCAAAAATTAGTCATAAATTCAGCTATTAACCTTGGCTAACAATTTTCTTATCAGTCAATAAAATGTGATCTAACACACTGATACCTATGATGTTATGAAAAACAAATGAAATCTTAGCTGATATAAACTAAAATGACAGAAGAATTGTACCTTAAAAGTCTATCTCTTCAGTCAATAAGCTGCTCCAAAGAAAAAAATGACTCTTCCTTGAAGTTGCTTTTCTGGTCAGTGAATTGTGAAGTAGTGGCTAGTATCTTGTCTGAGCTGCTATATCTCTTACTTCCAAGAAAGAAAAAACAGAGAAAGTGCAGTTCGGGGACAAATGCCTGCATTTTAAAAGATTATCCACTTAATTTAACCCTTCCCTATGATCCTCCTACTTTGTAATTCAGTGGGTAGGGCAAGATAAGGGTGTGTGAAGACTTTTTATTTGTTTGTTGTTTAGTGTTATATTTCTGTAGCTTTTAAAAACAGAATTAAAAGTTACTATTACACATTATGGAACAGCTTCCTCTTCTGTAGTAGAATTAAAATATATACAGAAAAAAAGTTTTATGTGTGCGTGTATGTATGTTGAGATATATGTACATATGTATGTATGTGTGTGTTGAGATATGTGTACATATGTACAGTCAGCCGATCCGGCAACTAGGCTTTAGTGAAAGTGCACTTTCATTGAAAATGCATTTTCCCTGAAGTGGGCATCTACTTTGTTTGTTCGATGTAAAGTATTTTCAGACAAACAAAGTAGATCCATATATATATATATATAGATATATATATATATATATATATATAAATATATATATATATATATATATATATATATATATATATATATATATATATATATATAAATTTAACATATGCCATAAATAGACATCATTATCTGCTGTTTTTACAAGTTATAAGCCATGTTCCATTTTAAAGAATACCACTATATCAAGAATGATTTCCTACACTTTAAAACAGCAAAATTGCATTAGAGTGTTATAGTATTTCAATTATGCAATGTAAATTAACATAATTTGGTTCTCTGCAGCAAAACAAATATATTAGAGAAGGGGAAAGTTCCTGCTTCAGTGGTGCAAGAGGGAGCACACTCACCTTTGGTGCAGAATGTTCTATGTTCTTTTCCCACAAAGGTAGACGGATTACTGGCATTGCAGTGCAGCATAATGGGGGAGTAATTCACTCCTGAGTGTACCATCCTCTGGGTGAGACATTAAACTGAGGTCCCACCTGCTTTAGCTGGTGGAAACTCTGGTGGATATAAAAGGTCTCACAGCACTTGTCAAAAAGAATAAGGGAAGTTTCCTGATGTCTTGGCCAAATTTCCCCTTGAAGTACAAACACCAGCTCATGTTTCTTTCCCCTGATAAGAAGCCATTAGTCTAGTGGGACAAATCTGATCAACAAAGGATAAATAAAAAAAAGTAATGCAGCAGTATATGTGCTTGCATAAATATATGTGTAGAAGCTGATTAGATGTATTTAAAATGCTAAAAGAAGTATATATGGTACAGACCCTTATGGAATATCTAGAGGAATTACTGATGTTGATGATGTAGCCATTTTCCATTTAAGTCACTGTAGCCTATTCAACAGGCATCTCAAAAGGTGTTCAGTAGAATGGTGACTGGTATTACTTCTTATTAGGTTGTATCATAATGTGATTTACCACAAAGATGGCCTTAAAAAGGTCAAAGAATACATATTTAACAAGATATTCTTATTTATTCAGAATGTATATACTCTCTAACTGAAAGAAAAGCTAATCTTTACTCCAAGTGGCCTAATGGTTAAGGTGTTTGCCTTACAAACACAAGGTACAGGGTTTGAATCTCACAGGGGATAATTGGCTAGGCTTAAAATGGCTCACTGGGGCAGTTAGCCTAGTACTAATCTATGAACCTATAATGTTAGGGAATAATTACATTATTCTTTCTAAAAAGAGCCAATTAGTTGTGACTTAACAGAATTTTTTATAGATTAGAGATAGATATAGAGTAGCAGCAGGCCTGGAGATCCAAAGAGTTCCATTTGTGAAGCAATATTACTATTCATTGCTTCCAAAAAGAGGCAATGTACCCTTAGGCTATACTATGGTTAGCATATTTAGATTATAATATGTGATCTTTGAGCTCTCTAAAATCAGTTTCTCTGTCAGAATTTGTACTTATCCAATCTCTGTACAGAATTAGTTGATTTTTCTTGGTTAATGTGTACCACTGGCCAAGTTTTGCAAACATTCTCTGCACTGTTATGTAACTTGTTGATATGAAGGGGCTTCTCACTCATGTAACAGCTTCCGGACATTACTCAATAAGGTAACCAAGTCTTCTTGACCATAGTGGAGATGCAGCCTCTGTCCATACTCATGGATGCATGATCTACTTATTAAATATTTACATGTTTTATATCAGTTTATATTACTGCACATAGCTATATACTTGTATATTTTTGTTACACTTTCTGTTTCTCTTTATTATTTTTCTCTTCTAAAAGAGGACTCTATAACTATATCCATCCATCCATTCATCTATCCATCCATCCACAGCTCCTGTTTCCCATTTTTGTACATGGGGTCAGAGTATCACCTGTAGAGTGACAATCATCTAAAGCCAAGTTTTATACCACCAGGTGGATAGTTCTTTTCCAAATAAATTCTTCACTAGGCTATGGCCTTTCTTCCTTGTCTTTTTTTGACCATTTATGGTTATTAATACATTGTAGTGTTATTTTAATGCAAATTGGCTTTGAAAATCTACAGATTCCCAGACTGTTTTCTTTTATAAAGCAAACTAAGTAGTTGTCTCCCTCCTGAAATAAATCTATCTCCCAAACAGCAACAAGTTGCAAAATGTGACTTTAGGATGGTACGATATTCTTCATTGCATCAGGCATTAGAAGATGGATTGCAATTCTTATCAAAAAATCATGTTCATATAATAGATCATCTATGTGTTACCAATGGAGATCTTAATTCCTCGCAAATCAGATGCATAATGCAAGACCATAGCCATGTTCTTTTTACATCTCTAACCTGAGGTGAGAAGCAAATTTGATAACCTTCAACTAAAAAGAATTTCTGAATTTCATTGCAGACATTTAATAATATTGAAGACTGACTTTATATCAGGCCAACAAGATTTAAATATTTCAACTTCCTTAGAATGTGAGTTCTGGTCAATTCTTGCTATAGTCAATTTTGACCCCATGAAAATAAGATTACTATGTGCACATTACTCCATAACAAATCAAAACAAAAGCAGAATACATATAGTTGCACTCCCAAGTCCTACATAATACATAATACAAATATTTTAATTTAGACCCAGCACATTGCCAAATCAAAAAAATACTAAAATTCAGAATATCCTACTTAAACACATGATGTTCACAGATATGGAGATTTTTACCTACCCTTATCAAACCTAAATATATTAAGCATTTCATACTGAAATTTAACTCTTTTAACATAAAGACTCAACAATCACCAGACAAATTCTATGGGATGCTTGTAAACATTCCTGCATACTAAGCACAAAATATGGCCAATACAACACAGCATTTTCTAAGAAGAGCTATTAGGAATATAAAATTAACAGTTCCTACAACAAAAGTAAGAATAGAGGATTTATTCCACAGTGACTTGATTAAAGTCTTTAAATTCAGAAATCATGCTATCAGTGTTTTTAAGCCACCTTTTCCGTGAATAAATTCAAGCGGACATTTTATTACTCATTGCCAAATGTTTATAGTAAACTAGCTAAAACGTTAAACTATAAAAAGCAGGCCTGATGCAAAATAAGAGCTATGTAAAATCCATTTCCATCCAAAATGGGTGCCTCTATCCTGGCAAAAAAAATGAATGTTATAACTTCTTGTAAAAATTCTAAAAATATAATGTAACAATAAACCACAACTCTAATGGGAGCTTATTCAGTAGGTGTTATAAACAGTTCAATGGTCTAAAAAATAGATATCTAACAAAACATGCTAACTGATTTGATTAACAGTATTAGAATTTCAAGATACAATTCAACTTTTAAGTTCCAGAATAGCTACTTGTCATGATGCTTTTCCTTAAAAAGATTCAAAATAGTCCCTCAAAACAAAAAAAATGGAAATGCATTAGTCACATTTAATGATATTTTGAAATAAAGCTCCCAAAATAACCTAGAAACAAACTATAACTACATTGATACTGAAACTCAAATTGGATGGAGAATTTGGTTGGTCTTATTGGCACTTAGCACTCCAGAAAGTGAACAATAAAACTGTATGCCTAACAGACTGAAATTAGTATTGAAAAATATAATAACTAAAGAAGGCTTGATGTAGGCAGATAAACACATGATAACATTAAAATACATTATTTAAGAAGTACCAAGCATCCATTATAAAATACTCACTGTTTTACTTGTAGATAAAGAAAGAAATATCTGAGTTGATTAACCGGAAATAATGCAATGAACTGCTTAACAGTTTCATTGTTAATATAGATGTCGATAACGTTCCATGAATAGTAAAAGATGTGTATTTACAAGAAAAAATTATAATATTAATAACCTTATGTAAGTATTGAAATCCCTTTCCTCCCCCTGAGTAGCATCTTACATCATTAAAATGACCTTTCAGTCCACTTCAGTGATGTAAAGGAGTAAAGTCTTGAATATAGCCCATGCAACCTGGTTCAATTAGTAGCTTAAGCTGATGGACTGACAGGGATAGATGGGTGTTACCATCCTAGGAAGGAAAAGAAGTTACATGGGGATTCCCTTAATCATTCCTGGTGGAGACTGGGGATATTACTTCAAGGGGATGGGGGTACAGAGATGGGGTGATGTGCTTCACATCACCATTACATGCCTGCCCTACAGATGCAACCAATAATACCAAACATGGAGTGCTGGGGTAGGTCATGAAGTAACAACCCCCCAACTGATGGCAATGGCAATACCCCTAGGATGCCATTAGGTTCTGTATTTGCCACAGTTTGCATCATGAGCAAAAGAAAGGCAAAGAAAAACTGGTAGACTTGATGACAGATGTGGAACACTGGGAATATGCTGTAGGGGGAAACAGAAGTAAAAAGAAAAAGTAATAAACAAATAAATAAATTAATTAATTCATTAAATAACATTTCTCTCCTAATTTCTTCATAGAATTCAAAACAACTTATTTGAACCTTAAAAACCTCTATAAAAATGTAATAAAATCCAAGGAAATGTGTTATGGTCTCCTTTCAAAGAAAGAAAAATAATCATCATTTTAGGCCTAAGACTGTTTGTGGTTTTGGATTTCAAAATCTGCATTCTTATACAAATAATTCATATTGGTGTACTTCATGCAGTGGATAAACTTTAATTACAGCTTACCACTGAATGCTTTACCTCTAGAATAACAAAATATTTAAGTACTTATAACAATCCAGATCATCTGTCAGTTGCATACAAGTTACATTACTGCACTGTTCGTTCTTTATGATCTAAAACACTGAAGTTTCTCATGCTACACTGTAAATTTTATGCTAGAGACCAAAAAGCTAAATGTCTAAGTCTTGCTATTCCTTCTTTTAAACATTTGACATTTATGGCAGTTATTGCAGAGGATTAAGGATGTGAGCTGTAGTCTGTGTAGTATGGGTTTTGATTCTCCTCAGCTCTCATTTTCTACTGCATGACCTCAAGCACATAACCTAACCCGACACTGCTCCCAGTCACCCTTAAAAAAATATTCTGTATCCAGAGGGCCTCCTGGTGAACAAAGGGGTATTATTTCACATTCTCTATGTGGTTCAGTTAACATCGCTTGCCTACCCATTTTAACCAATTGGTTCTATTACAGGAAAATAAATAATTAAAATTTGGTGAATTATTTTAGTGTCTGCTAAACAGCTCCAATAGGAAAATTACTTAAATCTTGCCATTAGCCATATAGATTAATTGTATTTATTTATTTTTATCATATTTTACTGTAAGCATTGACCCTTTTAGACCACAAGGGCAACGATAAATATGACATTTTGTTAACCAGATAAGTGGAATGGACCACAGAGCCTTTTACACCATGACATGAACCATAAACACAGGAATAAACAGACATATTAGTGTATGGATATTTAATGTACCCTATCAATCAGAATACTTTTTGAGTTGAGGGAGAAACCTGAAGTATCCAGAGAAAACCAATGCAGACATGGAAAGAATATGCAGACTCCAAAGAAACAATAACTGAAAATCTGAACTGAACCCTACACTCAGGAGCTGTGAGGCAGAAGTATACGGCATCCAGATACTTTGTACAATCTAGTTTGCAGTTCGTTTTCATTTACCTTAAGTCAGTAGTTTGTCATATTATTAAATAATTAAACCAAACACAGGATTTCATTCATATTTGTACAACTAAATGCCTTGCATATGTTTGCAAAATGCTAATTTAGATACACAGGAAATTACAAATGATTTGTTCAGCTTAAATGGGCATCCCTGGCATAAGCACTAAAAATTGCATAATTATTAATTGAATTTAGTGATGTGGAGAAACTTATCTAGGAAATGCATTTATAAAACTTTCTTAACAGCTTGTATTTGGTACTGTAAAACCAAAAGATTGTGAGTTTTATTTCCATTTCAGGTGACTGGATTACTGACATTGTAATCCAACATTAGGGAGATGCTGCAGTTCTGAGTTTGCCATCCTTTGGATGAGAAATTAAATCAAGGCCCCACCTGCTTGAGTTGGTGGTACTTCAGATGGATGTAAAAGATCCCATGGTACCTGTTGGAAAGAGTAGAAGTTCCCCAATACCCTGGCTAAATTTCCCTTTTTTAGTACAAATACCACATCAGGTGTCAAATGAAAAGAGGCGACTAGCCTAGTGAGAATAACCTTGTCAACAAATGGTACAAGAAAAAAACACACAGACTTCAAAGATATATACAAATGCCCTAACAGCATGGTGGGGTTGAAAATCCAAAAGGTGTGGAGTTAAGAAAGTATATTTTATGAAGTCCTTACTTTATCTTTCTAATGGAGGAATATTCATGGTACCATGTAAACATGGGAGGGAGCAACATGTAAGCAGCATGAAACCTCAGTGGCTTCAGTTTCTGACCACTCTTTTAAAGTGTTCTCAGATTTTAAATTAAATTTCCAACTTCCCCCCTCTCCCCTTACTGGTCCTCTAAATAATAGGTTTAATTGTCGACTGTTATTATATTGATGATATTGACTCTTTTTTTTTTTTTTTTTTCCAACCATTTTTCCCACCTTTGTGTTCTGCATATCTATCTTATTAATCTAACTTCAGAATATTCCATACCTTGTATTTTTATTTTTTTTTTTTTTTTTTTTTTTTTTTTTTTTTTTTTTTTTTTTTTTTTTTTTCTTTTATCTAAGTACATCTACACACTTTTATTTGTATTATTTTTATTCTTTGTTTGTTATTGTTTACTTTTATTGTTTGGAGCTTTTTGTCGGAGCTTTTTCTCCCGGCCTATCTGATGTTAAATAAATAAATTTCATATCACTCTGGTGCAGAGACATGTGTCAGCCCTTTACACCATGCAGACTGGGCTGAATTGCATGTATAATGAATCTAATTCATGCCCTACAAGCTGAGGTGGTAGCTACCCACAGACTGGGTCTATATTATAAGATCAACATTTGAAAACATTGAACAGCATATGGTCGACACCATATGGTTGATGTTGTTAAACATCTACCTTATAAAAAGACAAAAAAAAAAAGTACCCTAACCGGTTTAAGCAGGGGGCAAGCCCCCTTGCACCCCTAGACCCCCGCTACTTAAATATACCAACTCTGAGACCGCACTACATTGCAGTAAATGGAAATCTCCCCTTACAGATATTTTTGTTTACACACTCGAGATTCTGAGCGTTCGATATTCTCATGTTGACAATGTCAGACTCGACATTGTCAGCTTTCAAGAATATAATATAGACCCCACAGACTAGCTGCCCTGCCAGGATATCTTAATGATTTATCTTCCAAAAGTAAGGGCTACAAGAATTGCTTTTGTTGAATCAACCACCAGTCTGCTGATGATCCAGATCCAAGTAAGTGACCACAAGAGCAGCAAGCAATGATCTGCCATCCTCATGCTAAACTGGATGACATGGAAACTCACAATAAATGAAATAATTTGAAATGTATGTGTCAAGAGGAAGAGTTGGAAGAGTCAGCTAATGTAGCTTTCATGATAAAAGATTTAAGCTTTCTATTGCAATTGAAAGTGTACAATATAGCACCTCAGAGTGCCTGTAGGCATTAAAACCCCAAAGAGCTCCTACAAATAGACCAAGGAAAAACATCAGTACTCTGTTACACTTTCAATATAAATTTGCTCTCTCTTTCCAACTGCTGGACTGTACTCTTAGATTCTATATCAGACGGGACTCATCACAAGATCTGAATAAATGGCACAAGGCATTGTTGTAGATAGACAACTGTGCTATTGGAATGGTATCTCCACATTATTTCAGGATCCTGCATCTCCCCACAAAAAGTAATGGCTTTTCTATAATGTAAGTTATTGAATTCTATAGTCATTAATCTAAATTTGACACTTCCCAGCAGATACACTGAATCCCTAACTGATAACAGATGGCCGACTGCTCTGGGGCCTGCAGTAAGAATCAAATATTTCTGCACTTGAAAGGAGTTAGGAAAAAAAGACAATAACCACAACTGATCTCAAATTCATAGTATGACCAATCTCATACTCTGATAAGGAAAGAAATCAATTTAGTTTGTAATTCCAATTTCTTAGATGAGCACTTTTATTTCATGCAAGAAGACTTTATCAAAAGTATTACTTTGCCAAAAGTAATACCAGCAGCTTAAAATCAGCTTAAAAACAAAATATATGCCTTTGTAAGTGTAATATCATTGTTTGTAATTAGCACGTTTGATCATAGATCTCCTACCTATAGCTAATGTTGCACCTGAATTCTCAAGGAAATTTGTTAAGGTTTCTACCCCTTCTGAATACGATGTTGGGTGGTAAACCTAAAATGGATTCTAAACCATTACCAGGAATCTTAACAGAGTTCTTACTGAGTATAGATTTAATACAAAATGTACCTGCATTAAAATCAGTAATAAAAGTAATTTTCATGTTTAAATAATTAGACTGCCTGACACGTCAATAACCAGTTACAAAAAGAATAGGTATATATCTCAAATGTCTATCCCAAATCATTTATATGCTACTAACATCCATCAATGCCACTCGATAATTCCTAGCAAGCAGCAATCTCTTAAGAATGTTTCCTTCCATTAAAAAAATGCCATTTAAGATCAGTCTTGAAAGACAAATCAGCTGCCCTTTGAATAAGCTATTTTTTATGATTCAAAGGATGACATCTGGAAAAAATATAAATACACAATGAAAAAGTAGATTTCCTATAAACTGTAGATTTAAATTGTTGAGTGGAAATATCTTTAATTAATAACTCATCTAAATAATGAATGCTACTATCAGGACTTTCAAAAGAAAAACTTAAAAATTCAGTAGTACCCTCTAGGTAATGAAAATTTATTTTATCTGATTTTAGGACAGTATCCATATAATGAAATTGTAATCCTGATAACAAAGATGACAAATGCACAAAGGGAAATAACTCACTATTAAACACATAGTTCATTGCTTTATAATAGTATAATATAAAAGCAGCTAAAATGTTTAGCACTATATCAGGTAAATGCTTATGACCGAATATCAGGGTTGAATTTGAAAGTTAAGTGCCACCCATATTTTTGTAAGAAAAAACATCTTCAAGTGTCATTTAGTAAGGCAGTGAATAAGTGCTCTGAGTACAATATTTCTCGGCAAAAGTTGACAATATTGTGAACATGTTCTTGTATAGAGACTATCCACAGTCACTGCTAAGCAATATTAAGATATTTGTGGTAAATGGTTGGGGTACTAGATACAAACCTCTTCTGGGTGCCGAACAACCACCACATGATGTCATGGTCACACAAAATCAACATGACACATGACAGTGTTAAGTTTACAAATGCTTTTGTGCTGACTTTTAACAATTGTTTGAATAAAATCAAGAGTATAGTACTTAACTGGAACATACTGAAGGTAAATGACAAAATTTTTAAAACATTAGGTGTAAAACTTAATTTTGTATACAAAACAGCTAAGAATTATAAATACCTTCTTGACCACCTTACACGTGTTAAAAATAGCATTATTAAGGGCACTCAAAGATGTGGCACTTGTAGACAATGCCTGTGCATTTTGCAACAGCAGGTTATCATTGTCGACTGCTTTCCCCACAAGATACATTTGACATCAAGATACATTACATCTGGTAATTGTGCCACCAAAGGGGTGGTTTAAATTGAAATATGCAATGGATGTTCTAAATTTTATGCAGGGAAGACAGTAAGGCAATTTAGGAGAAGAGTGTATGAACATGTCTACTCTATCTCAAAGAATAATCTAAATAATGCCCTGTACAAACACATTTTAGTTTGTAAAAACTTTAAATACATACTTGGACTTTTGGAAGTGGTGCCCTATGATTTAATAGGTGGCTCTTGGGAGACAAAGTTGGAGCATAGGGAACTCATCTGGCAATTAAAACTAGGTGCAGCTCATGGTCTTGGATTTAATGACCAAGTCTCAATAGCTATAATATTAATGATGAGGGCCAGTGTTATTTAAAAACACTTACAATAAAAACGTAAAGTTTTTTTAGATAAACTGTTTTAAAGAAAACTGTTGTTTAAATATGTTCTAACTTTAAAATACATTTTTAACGTTTTTGTTGTTTTACCACAGAATGTATTGTTTTATAAATTTTAAGGGTTTTATTTGTATGCACTGATGTAGCAATTTGAAATGATAGTATATTGTGATTGAATGGATTTTGACACATGCCTTTCTGTGATGAGATATTTAAATTTGGTTATTTGCAAACAACACGGCTCTGATGAAGTCCCATAAAGTTCTTAACCTATATATTTACACAAACCCAGAACTTTCCATTATTAATATCAGACAAATTCCCATCCATCTAAACTCAGTCCACAACACACATCCGAATAGTCATCCAATAGCAGTATCCAAAACCTTTATAAAAACACAAGAAACAAAACCCTACCAAAGCAGCTTTCTCAGGCCTTAAGATAAACACATGAAGCATCTGCAACAGAACTAATACACTTCATGCTTTGATTGACCTTCACCCCCGCCCATACTCATAATCATCAACATATGGCTAAAATCATCCAACAAAGATAAATAAAGACTTGTGCCAGGATATAACATAATAAGAAGTGACAGCACAGAGAAACATGCTGGGGTAGCTTTCATGTTCCTTAATATTCCATGAATAGAAACATAACCACCAACCTCCCAAAAAATTTGACTAAGAAGAAATAGTAATAGCACATCATATTTTATAAGGCAATATGCATAATTAGTGCAAATATACCTTCAGATAGAAAAAAAATATTAATAGTACTGAAACTATATTAGACTGGATAACTAGCAATGTAAAACAGGATCACTTCTTCTTGGTAACCTCAAAATAGATTGGCCTATTCTAGGACCTCCCACTTACTTATTGGTTTATTCAGTCTAACCCACTTTATCAAATATCCAACAAGATATGATAAAACCTCCAGGAAAGCTAGTACTTTGGATTACATGCTATCTATTAACCCTGAAAAAATAAAGCAGACTGGATTACTGTCTGATATCACTATCCAACCTACGTAATCAGAGACAGCTTGAAACTGTCATGGGCCAGCACCTAAACTCTGCAGGAAGCCATACCAGCCTCAGCAAAGACAATTTGATTGAGACCCTAACATTGCAAATGGATCCTACTATAAATCATTCTCACTAGGTGATGCTGTCTCATACTTCAATATCACCTTTTTACAAATTTTTAATGAACAGGCACTGCAGTGATATAAGTGGATCAAAGTGATAACTACACACTGGCTAACAAACACACAAAAATGAAAAAAAAACAATGAAAACTAAGGAAAGTGTTCAGAATAAATGGCACAAAATAAAAAAAAATAAAAAAATACTGACGGCTAAAACATCTTACCAAAAAGGAAACAGGGTCTTTTAGATTATTACACAACAGCATAGATAACATACTCCAATAATTGCAAACTGTTCTGGTCTGCTATAAGCAATCCCCTAAAGCCAGGTACCAAGCCAACACTTAAAAGTAATCCCACCACAGCTTGCAGATTCAATGACCACTTAATAGACACTACTTCTTACATTGGCCAACTGAATATTGTTATACCTCTTCACATCCCAAACTCTAGTATTAATCAGATAAATTACATCTCATTTGAACTAGTCACAATTAATACGATAAAAATACTGGAATAAAATATGAATAGCCCTGTCTCTACCCTATTTCTGGACCTCTCAAAGGCATTCAATATCATATCTTACCCTCTTTTTCCTAACACACTGTCACAGCTATGACTAACCAGAACTGCAACTGAATGGTTTCCTAGTTACCTCAATAGGTGTGCACAGTCTGCCAAAAATGCCAGGATTCCTACTCTACTCACCTGCCAGTACAGATAGAAATGCCACAGGGGTCAGTAACAGTATCCTTCATTTAATATATTCATAAATGACATGCACAGGGCAGACAAAGATTTAAAAATCATACAGATTATATTGATAATGACTCGACTCTTACTTGCTTAACCCCAGCACTACCCCAATTCCAAACAACCACCCAAGACTCCTTCTCTGCTGTTGAGAACTAACAAGAAAAATATCACCAACTTTTCAGTTCTTCCACAAAGAAATAATTACATTTACCTCTAGTAACTGCCAAACTGCTAATATTGCTCATCAGAAAGCGTACATAAACAATCCTGGGTTGGTTTGTGATTGATTGTGCAGTTCCTTGGTAAGAGAATTTTGATTTATATTTTATTTTTTACCACTGTTTTTCACTGTTTGTAGGATGAAAGGGATAACTTGTAGACAAGAAGATTTGCCAAGGTGTTGGGTTGTAATTTATTAATCTTTACTGTTAAAAAGAAGTGCAACTGCAAGCAAAAGCAGAAGCTACTGTCTGCATTTGTGCATGAGGTAAAGAAATCCCAGCTTTTGTATGACGTTCACACCTGGTATGGTCATAGCAATGGGTTTATTCTATTTAACGCAATGTGTAGTTGGGTATTGTTTGTGTGATTTTTCTCATAGAAGTTGATTTAAAATCTATGTGAATTTGGTTACTGATTTTGATTTTCCTTTTCTTGTAGAATTCTTGTTTGTACCAAGCTGAACTGAGGTGGGCTACCAGCCACAACTTTGAGCTGAGATACAAGACAACTAGAGGCTTCTGAGCTTCCCAAAAACAATGGTTGCCTGTTTTTTTTTTTTACTTATTTATATTATTTTACTGCACTTTTTATTATCTGATGTTTACTTTAATACTGCATTTAAATACTGTGTACTAAACAACACAGTTGTAGTGCAAATCTGCCTTACTACGCCTGTTAAATCATATTTTATTACTGTTTTCACTGTTTGAGAAGCACTTTTTGCTATTTTCACTGTTTGTTAAGTATTTGCTGGTACTTTTCCCTGTTGCAAAGCAATCTATTCTGCTTGTTCTGGTTTTCTCGCCAAGCAGTGTTAAAATAAATTTGTTTCTTGTTTAAAATATTCTTTAGAGTCTCCTTGCTATTTTATTCTGCTGTTTAAAATGATTTTTAGTGTCTCACTGCTGTTTTTCTGCTGTGTTAAACATTCTCCAGCATTTCCCAAGGAAATTACAGCAGCTAATATCTGTAGCATAATCCAGATACAGGTTTGCAGCATCTGGGTCTGTTTGTAGTGGCTGTTTGTTCTGAACACATTTTTCAAGCCATCTTTGATTGAAATGGACCATTCAGCACTCTAGTGAGAGAAGTGTGCAGATTGGAACCTGTTTGGTCAAGGGCGATTGGTGTAGGGCTTGAAGTAAACGTCCTCATTGGTCCTTTTGGACCTTTTTAAAGTTTTTTCAAGTTTTTAGCTTCTGGCATTTAAGCCCTTTGTTTGCACTTGAAGCCACATCACGCACTGCAGCACAATTGGCCTCATAGCTGAACAGATAAATTCAACAATTTTTCCCTTGGATACAACTGCAGCACATTAATGTAGTCCTCATCCTTAGTACTTTCCAGTCAAAGAAATACTGCTAGTAAGCTGTGACCTATTACACCACCAGCATAAGCCCCCCCCCCGGCAGAAATATCCATCCACTGAGCACCTCCTTGATCTGCCCTGAATGCCCCCCCCCCTTGTGGTAACAGTTTTTCAACCTAGCATTATGGACAGTTGAACTACCCTTGTTTCACCTGTCAGCCTTGTTGACTTGGGTCTCCTGAAACAGTTTATCCATTGCCTCATGTACACTGACAACCCTCTACTAATAACTCACTCTAGAACAGAGTGCAAGAGTTGTATCTACACCAAGAATCTCGAATCCATGCTCTCTGTCACATTCAAAACAGCAACACTGAAGTGGTTATCAACCCACCCACTACTACTCATGCACATAGTACACATCAAACACAAAAATCAACATATTCAGGGGTTCTCTCAAAAAACTTATCAAAACACAAGACTGCTACAACTAACACAATTCCCACAGGGCTTACTATCACATAGTTGATCGCACTTTGTGCGATTGACATATGTGTGAATCTTATTTAGCAGAACCGTAAATGCGATTGCCACAATGTCGAACCTTACAATAGTGAGCATTCACTGTTAAGATTTGACATTGTGGTGCAGATCGCACTATAGTGGGGATCGGGAAATGTACCCTTTCCCCTCACTGTAGTGCAATCTCAGAGATTGTATATATAAGTAGGGGGGGGTGCAGCCCCCCACATGGGGAGTGCAGGGGGGCTTGCCCCCCCTGTAAAAAGTGTTTTTTAATGTTGAGCAGAAGGGAGCATTTCAGTAAAGTCAACATTTTCGACTTTCGACTTTACTGAAATGCTTACTTCAACATTTTTTGTGTTTGGTGTTCTGATTTACGAAAAATGTTTATCAGACATCTTAGCACTCAAAACAGTGGATTCGACTATGTGATAGTAAACCTTCCCACAGCACCTGTACATAGTAATACCAGTGTCTCACCTACCAAGCCTGTAAGGTGTAACACTCAAAAAACAAATTTTCTTGTCATTGGATACTCCATAGTGAAACACACAGATGTACCACTCACCAGGTTGGACAAGGAGAAAGTCACAGTCAGCTGCTTGTCCAGTGCTAGGATTTTTCAGATCACACATGCACTCATGTCTTTCAGCAACAAGTACCATTATGACACTGTCATAGTTCATGTTGGATTGAACAATCTGAGATATACCTCACTGGACTATATGAAGAGAGATATGATTGAGCTATCTGAGTATGTGTCCCAGACAGGTATGTCCCTAGCCTTGAGCAGCATACTACCCTCATGTAAAATGATGCCACAGTATAAACAAAAATGATTGATTTCAGTAATTGGATTAGTTTGTGGTGTCATTCAAAGGGGGCCCACTTTCTGACAGCCTGGGAAGTCATGCTCAACAAATCCTGTTGCTTTGTCACAGACAGTTTGTATTTGCCACCACTAGGATTTCAGCTGCTGGTGAAGGCTCTTGCCCCCCCATACTGCCTTTTTTAGGCAAGGTCTTGAAAACAAACTTATCAATGTGAAATTTACCAATCATAACAAAATAAGGGACATGCTGCTAAACTCTAGGAGCTTAAACCAAAAAAAAACTGCACACCCTGGAAGAACTTCTATCACTGGAAGATGTAGATGTCTGTGCAGTCACAGAAACATGGTTCAAAGCCTTAGAGAGTACCCTGGCCTTGCAAGGCTACAATGCCTTCAACACTTTCAGACTACAAAATGAACATGTGAGAACTAAAAGAGGCAGTGTTTTTATCTATATTAGAGATAAATTCTCCTCCCAAATAGCTAGACTGGACAACTCCTTGGAGTTACTCCAAGTTCATGTTACTATGGATAAGACCCCCATTCACGTTATCGCCAGTTATAGATCCCCCTCCATGGATCATGAAGTGCATGAAGCATACTTGACCAAACTGAAGTCAATCTAAACATTCCCGAACACTCTGGTTATGGGGGATTTCAATTATCCCACCATCAACTGGAAAACCTACTCTAGCCCTAACTCACTATCACAAAAGTTCCTTGACTTTGTTAACTCAAATGCCCTGAAATAAATTGTTCATGCCCCGACAAGAGGAACAAACATATTAGATCTGATCCTTATTAAAATGACAGATGCACTGCTGCAATTGTTGGACCCTCATTAGTTAAATCTGACCACAAATCATTCACCTTCAAGCTGGCACTAACACCAGAACTCACAAAGGGTAAAATCAGACTAAGGCAAACTATACCCTCCTAGGTGAAGGTATAAATGCATTCCAAGTTCCACCCCCAGCTTATAGTTGTGTCTACACTGAAGCTGACACTGAAGTCGTGTACAATCACATGCATAAGTGCATAGAATTTTCTGTACCAGAAAGAATCAAAGGCAGAGCCCCATGTAATAGCAAGCCACCATGGTGGACATCCGTCATCAACAAACTTTACAATAAATGCAAAAAGTTGCTGTCCAAGAAAACAAAGGCGAGGCCCCAACAATTGAAAAGAACCCTCCTCAGCCTCAACAGGCAAATAAGACAATATGTCAAATCATCTAAGGGCTTTTTTGAGAAAAATTTTGCAAGCACAGCCAAGGATAACCATAAGGCCTTTTACAGCTTATGTATGTAGCCTAAAAGGTAGGACCCAAGCATGTGCAAAACTAGTAACTAATGGTATCACACACACTGACCCCACAGAGATAGCAAACCTGCTAGCGGATAGGTTTGGAGACAATATCACTTTCTTATCCCCTCCAAAATTATCACAAACCTTCCCCAATCTCCCCTAGATATCAGAAGAGCAGGCCATTAAAGCCTGGTCCAAAGCCACTATGGGACCAGACGGCATCCCAGGTTGTTTTCTAAATTGGCTAAAATTTTAACTAGCATCACCACTGAGTACCATTTTCAGTCATAGTCTAACCACAGGCTTTGTTCCTGCAGAACGGAGAACAGCAACAGTTATTCCTCTCCACAAAGGTGGCCTAGCAACAGACCCAGGGAATTACAGACCCATAAGCCTGACCAGCCTCTTCTGTAAGGCCATGGGACCTATCATTATGGACCTCATAAATAAAGACATAAGTGACCTCTAGACCCTTGACCCAATCCAGCTCAGCTTTGTCAAGGGCAGATCCTGCCTGTTTAATCTGATAGATTTCTTCGAACATGTGACCAGGTCCACTGACAAGGGCAAATCTGTGCACTCAGCATACCTGGACTTGGCAAAAGTTGTCAACACAATCCCACACTCAGGCATTACCAATAAACTTAGCAAATGGAATGTATACCCCTTTAGTTTTAAGATGGGTTGCCAATTGCCTCACAAGCTGGACACACTATCAAAGTGGGTGACTCCACATCAGCCAACAGACCTGTCATTACTGAGGTGCCACAGGGATCAGTACTGGGGCCCCTACTCTTTGGTATATACTTCTCAGAAGTTCAGGCAAAAACTAAGGGGTTGTAGCTGACCAAGTATGCAGACAACTGCAAACCGGGTGCAATTATTGAATCCCCAAATGATGTCAGTATACTCCAGGAGAGTATTACTCAGAGCAGTGGCTGGTGTCTTAGTCACTGTTTCAAATGGAATGCAAAGAAATGCATCATCTTTCTCTTTGACCAAAACAATATCCCTTCACACTATCAAATCAACAATACCTTAAGTACCTAAGAAGCGGTAAGGGATCTGGGGTCACATGTTGACTGTGACCTAAACTTTGACCACAATGTGTCTACTGTAGTAATGAAGGCTTTCTACATAGCCCATTTGATTAGTAAAGGCATCACCTTGAGAGCAAAGGAGGTTATAACCCATCTATATTCAGCACTAATCAGGCCCATAATTGAGTATAATGCCCCTTTCAGCATGTACAGTACAAAGCACCTGCAGCAACTGGAGAGACCTCAGAGGGTTCTAACAAAGAGGATGAAGGGGCTCCAGCATGTGCCTTACACAGACCGACTAAAGTCCCTTTCACTATACTCTGTATCATATAGACTTCTTAGGAGAGACTTATGCCTGGCTTACAGAGCAATCTCAGACCCAAACCTAATGAACTTGCTGCACATCCTTAAATAAAATTGGACTAGAACTACCCATTCCAGGGAACTAAATGTGGTGCGCAATTTAAATAGGACATGCTAGCAACTGCTGCATCTTTGGAATAGGCTACCAATTCATGTGAAACAGTGCACCTCTATGACACTGTTCAAAAGGAACCAGGACAGGTGGATAGGGCACCATAAATTCTTTCCAGAATAGCACCCACAACCCTCATGGACAGGGGCAGTCATTACTAAATGCAATCCTGGGTATTGGCTAGCATATCTATTCTATTACATTGGGATGAAACAGCTAGGCTTGAAATGACTTCCAGGTCGATACCCTAGTAAACTCCTATGGTCCTATGATCCTATGATCCTATCATTTGGAGCTGAAAATGGATTATTTAAATGAGTGTGTCATCAATGATTTGCTAAAGCACAGGTATCTTGTACAATGTACTAAATGCTATATATATTTAAAGGTAATGCTTGTTAACACTGGCAATCTGTGTTCCTCATATCAGAAGCTGGATGATTTGCTAACTATTATTAGTAGTAGCAGTAAGTCTAGAATTACTGATGATGATTGCACTTGTCCAACTGGTGCAGCTTGGGAACTGTTACTACATATATTAATGACTGGACTGATGAGATAAATAATGTTAGTCAAAGAGCAAATAGAACACAATTAGAAAAGGAAGTGTCTCTTGTCAGTAAAGATCACTCAGCGTGTATTGAATAAGATAATACCATTGACAATTTTGGAATTCTGGGATATAAGTATTCAGTAATCTGAGGATTCAGAGCATATAAAAGAAAAGAAAAAAAATCAAAGAAAGGAAGAAGTTCTCAACAAATAACACAGAAGAAAAATAAACTGATTAATGTCTATGTCTATGAAGCTAAGTGAGTGCATCCTAAAAAGGACTCTGCTTTATTATGTAACAAACAGTTTATAGGGAATGATAAAATTTTTTTACCAGAAAACCTTCAGTCTACAGAAAAATGTGGCATTTTTCTAAAAGAGAAGGTAGAAACAAGAGGCACAGGGCAGATGAAAGGGGTGAAATCAAAATTGAATGTGGATGGATTGAAGAACATTAGTGTAAGAAAAAAAGAGAAGAAAGAAGTTGACACCATGGCTCAAGCTATGGATGTACAAAGCCAGCTGGATAAGAACTGTATGCTTACAAATATAATAAGCAATGAAAACAGTATGATTAATAAAACTAATGGTGACGAAGGTCATTCCTTTCGCTTTGACATAGCAGATATTACTGAATTAGAAGATGAAGATTGTTCAGATCTGGTCAAAAAATATTTTTGTAATTGGAAATTCATTTATTAGAGGAACTGATATTTATATTTGCAGAGAAGATAATTAACATCAGATAGTGTTATTCTTGCCAGGAGCAAAAATGGAGGATGTGAGAAAGGCCTTAGAATGTCTTAATGTACGGAAGTATGGATATGTTTTTATTCATGTTGGTACAAATGATGTCATCCACAAGGACTCTCTGACTGTTAATAGGGAACCCTCAGCCATCTTAGATGGCATAGCTTGTACAGGTGTAAGGACATATTTTTCACTAATCACATATGGAAAGGCGAGTCAAGTCACCATGAATTAATTTTTTTTTTGGTGAATACCTACAAGAAAATAATGTCTCATTGAAAAAAGATGGAAGGGTGTAGATCATCATAACTTAATTTTGGGCACATATCTGTTTAGGTAGGATTGCATGCATTTGTTAAGATCAGAGAAGAGAATTTTGCAGAAGGCATTTTTCAATATTTAACAAACACAAGGCAGGATTTTTGCCAAGTCAGAAATTTAACAGTTCACAGATAGCAACATTTGATGCATCTCTGATGGTTATTAATATTAGGATCATTAACAATACTTTTTACTGGAAATTTTCCCGTGTTCCCACAAGATTGATGTTGTTATTGTTTGTGAAACATGGTTAAAGAACAATGACTGGAAACTAGTTCTGTCAGGGTGTAAATATTTTTACTGTAACAGACATTCTAACAAAAAATTAGGTGGTGGTGTTATGACAGGGATTAAAGATTGTTATGAGGCCTGTGATATTACATGTTCAATGATAAGCCTATACTGTGGATTGTGTGATTGTGACAATAAAGACTAACACATTGCATTAAAGCAAGCATTACTTTAGACGTTTTAATAACAGACTGAACAAATATTATGTGAACAACTGTTTTGGTATATAGGCAGGCTAGAAGAGCAGTATTACTTGTGTTTGAAATATTTGTATATATGTATGAATGTTTGTACCTATCAACATAAAATAGAAAAAGTCACCCATACCAAGTTATTGGGCACCTTCGTAGATGAGAAACTTAAATTAGACCAACAATATTAGTCATAGGTTCATAGGCACCTAGCAGGCTATTGATCTGTGAGGATCGTAAGAAGCCTAGCCTTACATTCTCATGATAGATTTTAGCCCTTATAGTTTGCATACAAGTAACCCATGGACATGTTGAACAAGAATATGTTGGGACATTTACATGTTTCCCCTACTCATGAGGTATAGGGATGGTAAATTTATAGTTACCAATCCATTCTTCCAAATTACATTTGCACAGAGTAAGAGAAATATTTTGCTTTATGTGGAGTTGAAGAAATTATTTTCTCTGATACATACCTGTCTCTGCAACATATTCTACTGATTTTACAAAAGAGATTCAGATCCCCTGAGCATATGTTTGTGATACCATTGGTCTTGCAAATGTATATGTCTGACAGAATAGGGTCTGTTGAAGCGCAATACATGAGGTACAGGTCATTTCTCCATAACGTGATTATTTTGAAAGTATAATGTCAATGCTTGATAATGAGGTCACTTATTGAAGAATCAATTGAGTAAAGGTACGCAATATAATTACCTATATACATGATGTATCATACAAACTTGATGAATAGATCTATTGACTGTGCTATGTATTATGCTTTATATGTTCAGTTTCCCCTTATACCCACCATTAAAGGGTTACCAAAGATACATAAGGACATGGCTAACCCAGCCATGTGACCCATAGTCGCAGGGGCCAAATAGGTTACTCAACCTCATTCAGTACTTATAGAGAAAGGGTTAAAGAAGATTTTGCACCTTTTTCCTCATATTTTGAAATACACAAAACAGTTTTTACATGACTTGTTCAAAGTTATAAGTACAAGGGGTAGTGCTACACTTTTGAAATTGGTGACTTTAGACATCAAGAGTTTGTTCACCTGTATACCTAATGATTACGGGATAGATGCAATTAGATATGTGCTAATGAGAAAAAGTAAGTATTCAGCTTTGACTATAAATATTACTTGTCTTCTATTGGATCTTGTGTTGAGCAATAATGTTTTTATGTTTCAGGAGTTTATTTATTTACAACACTGTGGGGTTGCCACGGGCACCCCATGCGCAAATACATACGCAAATATAGTGCTCAGCAAATGGGAAGATGACAATATATTTTCTAGAAATGACATTGCTGATAAATTGATTTTTTATCATCATTTTGTGGATGATGTTTTTATTTTATGGGGTGGGATACAACAAGAGTTAGATTTATTTGTAACCTATTTGAACTCTACAACCAGTTTTTTAGAATTCACTATAAGTTCAGAACTTAAAGTGGACTTTTTAGAGTGTGCATTGAGACTGATGACATGGGTAACCTGAACACATCTTTGCATCGTAAAGATTGCTGGAGGAATAGTCTGTTAACTGGAGATAGCATGCACCCTAGACATATCTATCCAAATATTGTCAAAGAACAATTTGCAAGAGCATCCATGTTAAATACACATGAGGTGAATTTCAAGCACACTATGGATAATATGACAGAGAATTTTATAGTGAGAGGTTACAACAGGAATATGATACAAGCACATAAAAATGTATAAGTGATGGAAGAGGTAGTGACAAGTACAGACCATATTATTCTTCTGATCCTGTAGATAATACCAGGAGAATGATAAGATCTGATCTGATCAAGGGCCAGATAGATTTAGATTTGGCCTTAGATATACCAGTGATGTGAACATTGTATGCAGTGTTATACTTAAAAACTGGAAATTTCTTTTCACAGATGAAAAGACCAAGAAACTAGTGGGAGAGTTCTCTTAAGTTTTCTTATAGGAATGCTTTAAATTAAAAAGACAACTATGAGGAAAGACAGTTAGGGGAGGGGGGTCATCCTCCATCAGATAGAAAAGGCACATTCCCTTGCAGATGATGCCATGCATGTGCCTTTATTTCCAAAAAGCAATTCTTTAAACACCTTATGTTAAATTATAGGTTTACACCCAGAATGTATAATGACTGCAAAACTGAAAATGTAATTTATCTGGTGACGTGATTCATGTCCCAGTTTTTATGTAGGAAAAACTAATAAGAAATTGAAAGATAGAATATTAAGACATCATTATGATATAAGAAAAAGGAACAACAAGAATGCCTTGGCCAAACATATCATGGAACAAAATGGGCATAGTTTTTCATTCAAAGTTCTGCAATGCATCTATACTAATTGGGGGGGGGGGGGGTGACATAATAAGTTCCACTGAGAGAGCTGAACTGTTATGGATTTTGAGATTACAAGCAGGCAGCTTTCCAGGTTTAAATGGCTCTGTCTCCCTTAGACCAGTCTTAGAAGGAAGGAAACTGCTAGTTTAATGTAATTGCCTATGAAATGCTTGTTCATCCTATTGGTTACTTCACTAATTGTTCATTCTGCAATTTAGTATATAAGTTGATATTTTAACTGTGATTTTAGATCTGATGAATCATTGTGTTTGAATGCAAGGGTGCTTACCCATTCCATTGTTTTATTATTAAATATATGCTCACAGCTGTGGTGGTCTTGCTGCTTTTATTTTTTACATTTGCTGGTATCTACTTTTCTGAAATCAAGGCCAACATCAAGGGTCTCTGGCTAATCCAATTTCCAGATGATTGCAAATTCGGAGCAGTCGTAGAATCCCCACTGAACTAATATTCACCAAGAAGGGGTGATAGGCAAAAATAACTGATGTCAGAGCCATAGATTAAAAAATAAATGCAAAAAAGGCATAATAGTATCCTTTGGGAAGTCAGACACCCCTCACAAGTATCACATTAATCAGACACCCCTTACAGTCAACCTAGTAATCAGGGACTTGCGGACAAACGTAGGCAGTAATCAAACCTTTGACCATCATGTGTTTCCAGTAGTGAGGAAATTACTCAATGATATGCAACATATAAACAAAGGTATGACATTTACATCCAAGGACATCATTATTCCACTGTATTCAGCATTTATCAGACCTATCATTGAAAACGATGCTCCCTTTGGTATGTACAGGCACATCTAACAACTGGAATGTCCAAAGAGGTTCTTCACAAAAAGAATGCAGGGTGTAAATAACATATAATATGTAGATACCCTCAACGCCCTATCCCTGTATTCTTTTTTCATGCGGGCTGTTGAGGGAAGATCTATGCCTGGTATACATGACATCATCAGACCCCACCTCTGGTGCACACTATTACCTGTTCTGAAATGTTAAACATTGCCTGTGATATAAATAGGACCTGCTAGACAGGCAAGTATGTATCCCAGAGATTACCCCTTCTCTGGAGCAGTCTCCCTATTCATGTGAAGCAGAGTTCCAATCTAACCCAATTCAAGTGCAAGTGGAAAATTGGATGGGGGATGGGAAACTCATCCCTGGTTTGACACCTATGTCTTTAATAGACAAAGGCAGCCTGTATATGTTTCATCTCCCAGGGCCCTGCTTACACTTTCCAAGGATACCAGAACTTGTCAGAGATTTGGGATGCAAGGCTGGACTTAAAATGGTCCAGTGGCCATTAGCCTAGTACACACCTATGAACCTAAGTAGTGTTGTGAGTGTGATTGTAATAGCAGGTTCATGATTTTTGCGTCTTTGGTGTAGTATATATGTGTGTTTATATATATATATATATATATATATATATATATATATATATATTTATATTTATATATATATGTGTTTGTGTGTGTGTGTGTGTGTGTGTGTGTGTGCGTGTGTGTGTGTGTAGGATTATTTGTGTGTGTGTGTGTGTGTGTGTGTGTGTGTGTGTGTGTGTGTGTGTGTGTAGGGGGACTATCTGTTAGTGTGCATGTTTGTGTGTGTGCATGTTGAGAGTAGCTATGCTACCACAATTCCTGCACCAACAGGGATAGCACTAGCATATCCAAGTCTGTCAAAGCAGTTAATTCAGAGGCAGTAATTAGTTACAAAGAGACTTTTCTCTTTGCGGCTTTACGCTATCTCTGACTTTGAGATTCTCTCCATTGTGCTAATGAACCAGGTGTTTTTGGGTTGTTACCCTCAACCTAGGTGTTTTTGCTGTTATGTGCTATTAGTTTTTTAGTTTATGTGTATAGTTGCACATTAAATTGATGCTTTTTTACCACACGCAGTGCTGGCTTTCTTTTTGACTTTGCCATAGAGCTACATCCAACCATTGTCTTTTGTTTAATCCTCTGAGAAGTGTGAAATATAAGCATTGCATCAAAAGAGAAGAAAAAGTGCATTTATTTCAATTCTGCTTAAATATTTTTAATTATACTTAGCGTGATCTGTATGGTCATATTTTATGTACTTCTCTGCCTTTTGTCCATGTTTTAGCCAAAAACATTATCTGTTTACAATGGTTTCCATTTGTTCTGGAATATTTAATATTCTAGATTAATTTCCAATTGTGTGAAGATTGTGTATTACTGCAAGATTTTAGCATTGTTTATATATATATATATATATATATATATATATATATATATGTATATATATATATATATATATATATATATACCACACTTCTATTTACATAAATAGAATTACATGTAAAAGGTAACTTTTTGTAGTTTGAATCCAATCTAGGGCCTCAGTCAATATTGTAGCTTCTTTCATAGTTGTGGCAGGACTGTGACCTACTGCCAGATTTGACCCTCATTTTGTCATTTGTTACAACATTACTGGTAAATATCTGCATAGTTTGGTACCTTAGTTGGTGGTTGCATTACAGGAGTGGCAGTACTGTGAATTCTCCTCAAGGACTTATGCTTTAGTACTTTTTATAGTTGTATGTACCTGCTTAAAGTTGCATTCCAGTAGTCTGATACATTAGTCTGTGGTACATTTGCTGTAGTGGCAGTATTGAGAACTCTGCTCCAGGATGTGCTTTGGTATTTTTTATTGCTGTGTATATATTCCATTGCCTTTCTGTCCACCTTGCTACTTGTTATTCTCCTGATCTTTGAGTCTGCCCCCCCCCACACTGAGACATTAAACAAAAAGCTTCTGAAATTTTAACCATAGGACTAGAGCTCCAGTTTGAATTTTTCTCCAACCTTTAAATCCTTCTCTTGTTTTGGTTTTAAAAGGCTGTATCTCTGGCTTCATCACCTTATAGTAATCCAGCCTTCAAAACCAATCCCTCCCCTCTTTCATTGCTATTGTCTGTTGGATAACCTATTTAACTACTTTCCCACCCATTGTTTTCCATATATCCATAATACTAAGTGAGCACCCAATGAAACCTGTATTGCACTAATGTAAACATCCCTTACTACAGTCTCTTGCTCATTTCCTAGAGGTCTCATCTGCTTGGTGCCATACCTCTCAACTGTACAGATTTTTGCAGAATGTCCAGATTTTTTACTTATATTTTTGGTGTGTTCCTCATAAAATTTATGGTTTTCTGGCAAATCACTGGGATTATCTTAGGACTGAAATCACTAAACAATGACATGCATTTGAGATTCAGACATCAAATCCTTCAGAAAATGTATATTAAAACAAACCCTCTTACTCTAGCAACTTTCTAAGTTTATATGAGCTATATTTAAAATATGTCCCTATTTTTGTGCCTTTGTCCCCTAATTTTGTCAGGCTTTGTCCAGATTTCTTGCGGTAAGAGATTGACAGATATGATTGGTGCCCTTGTCACACTCTGAGAGTTAATCCTGCTCCATCCTTGTTAGATAAGAGATTTATTTTATTGTTTTGCACTTCAGCTAACATTTTAGTGTGCTACAGTTTTATTTTTGCTTTATTTGTTGATTATTAAATTTGCATTTAAATCATTCTGACGGTTGGTAATATTTGAAATTGCCTTGTCAATGTACTTTAAGTTGTTTTGTCATAGCATTAGACTCACAAACAATCTTTCTTTTTGTTATTGCATCAAGAGATTAGCACTAGCCTGTATAGACACTAATGCCCAGAGTAGCTAGTTTGCAGATTAAACAGCACTACTATCAAATCTTAGCACAATCTAATCTAGTCTAGTGCTTCACCTCAGATGCCAACCAAGCAGAGCAGATATCTGTATAATTCAGTCCATGACCTACAGTAGCCCACTCAAATACAGGTCTGGATAGCATGGATATTCAATTTAAAAATGTCTCTGTAGATATCTTGGTAGATAAGGACATCCTGAGACAGTGTAACAATTGTCTTGTGTTCACAGAGAACTATTTAATACTTAAAAAAATACTATGTGAGAGATGCACATACACATATTCACTGGAGACAAAAATTTCACACACAAATAAGGTTATCAAGAACACACACACACACTACATCCACCACACATTGTGTCTGCCACACACCTGGAACAACTTATTCTGAAGCATGAATAAAGCAATCTTCCCAAAATTTAAAGACCTCCTAAGCCTAAAACAGCAATGTCTATCTTGAACAATTGCTAAAGCACTCACCAAAAGCAACACCAAACACCATACATATGCTTACACCCAGTGAAGCCCCAAAAGCAAAGCCCATAAGGCAAGCATACACATTACCTAGGACTCTTGTCATAGGAGACTCCATTATATGACACACAGATGCCCCACTCATCAGACTGAACAAGGAGAAGACAGTGGGCAGGATTCAGGAAGGCTTACACGGAGTTTAAGAGTTGTGTAAGCCTCCGTGTAAGCCTCCCGATCCAGGAACAGCCCAAACCTCCGTGTAAGAGACAGCTAACATGTCTCTTACACGAACTGGGCGTGGAAATGCTCAATACCTCATTTGCAGCTGAAAAATATGCAAATTAGGTATTTGAGCGATCCAAGAAGCCCAAACCAGTCCATGTAACGGACGTGTTAGCTACAGAAATGTACTCAGCTGACAACTGAGTACATGTCTGAAAAATTGAAAACGGAGCTATGTCATCTCCAAATAAAGGGTGCATATGTTTCATTTAGCATGCCAATGGCCAAATATGTGGCCATTGGCATGAAAAAGTGTTGCAAAAATATTTTAAATAACTTTTTTTTTTTTCGTGGGATTATGATGTTTAACTGCAGCGCACACCTGCGCAAATGGGGTGCACTGCCTAAAACTGAAAACCGAAGCTTATAAGCCCACAATTGTGGGATTTATGTATTATATGGAATGTCAATGAAGGGACTAGCAGACCAAAGACAATATGGCCTCCGTGTAGTGGTTGTTAAGGGGGGGAAGCTCCGTGTAAGACATGTAACTAAGCATTACTAGGCAATCCTATGTAAATGAGGGTTACAATACTGAATCATACTGCCACATAGGTAATGAGCACTTTCTGAGTAGTGTAAGAGTTACAGAAGGGGGAGGAACAGAGTCAGAGGTAGGTGACATCACGGGGGGGAATGATAGAAATAAATGTATCAGATTGGAGGGCAATGT
This sequence comes from Protopterus annectens, assembly GCF_019279795.1. Classification (NCBI taxonomy): domain Eukaryota; kingdom Metazoa; phylum Chordata; order Ceratodontiformes; family Protopteridae; genus Protopterus; species Protopterus annectens. Next base: position 1,264,044,677 of record NC_056729.1, read on the forward strand.
AAGGTGACAGATGACAGACAGATATCAGGGAGAGAGGTGTGTCCCAACAGAACACTAGAAAAGTCAAGAAACAGAGGGTGCACACTATCCCTACACTCAAACTTTCTTGATATACGTGCATGCGCGCGTGTGCGCGCGTGTTAGGCAGGTTCAACATGTGGGAGCGTGTTGCAAACTGTTTGCAACGGTTTGCGTGGGCATGCACGTGTGTAAGGCAGTGTGCGTGCATTTTACCGTGAATCAGCCAAGTTCACACCGTGTAAGGATGTGTGCGCGCGTGTAACACCGTGTAAGGATGTGTGCGCGCATTTAAGTAACTGTGAGCGTGCTTTAGCTGGTGTGCACATTGCTCCCCCTGAGGAAAAAGAGAGGAAACAGGAAACAACCAAAATACAGGGAAACTGCCAGAGGATATTGCTGGAGTTAATTGGTGGAAACAATTGGAAGCAGGCAATTACACAGGCAGACTAGAAGCCCAACCCAGCACTTAAAACACTGCAAACAGCAGTGCAGGGTGTTTCTCACAAGAGATACTGCAAGAAAGTAAGCTATCAGAATTGAAAACTGAAAAAGCTGAACTCAGAGCAGAAATGCTAGGGGCTGCCATAGCTGTTATAATCAGGCATAGGCGAATTGCTGAGGGTGGTGACAATGCAGATGCTGACAGACAACCCAGAGTGAGGAGAAGGAGAAGAGTATACAGGCCCAGGGTCACCTACCATGGGTTACATGAGCTGGAGATAGTAGAGTGCTACAGAGTGGACAGAGATTGTTGAGCTGTGCAGGCCACGCCTCACACACAGAACCAACAGAAGGGAACCCATCCCAGTGGAAACCAAGGTATGTGTTGGCCTAAGAATACTAGCAATAGTTACCTTCCAGAGACCAACTGGTGATATGATGGGGATATCACAGGCATCAGCCTCCAGGGTACTGCACCAGTTCCTGGATGCCATGTCAGCACATGTCGGTGATCATGTATATTTCCCCAATGCCCATGAGGTTGTGGCCAGCAATATGCGTCTCTTCCAGCAAATAGCGGGATACCCTGAGGTATTGGGTGCAATAGACTGCATGCACATACGCATCAAAGCACCAGCCGGTGAGCGGGTAGAGCCTACATGAACCGCAAGGGCTTCCCTCCATCAACTGCCAGGTCGTGTGTGATGCCCAGGGCATAATAATGAATGTGTGTGCTGGCTGCCCTGGGAGCTACCACGATTCCCACATCTGGCATCTGACGCAGCTGTACCAATCATTTGCCAGTGGGGACTTCCCACATGGACACCTAGTGGGGGATGCAGGTTACGCACTTGAGCCGTGGCTGATGACACCCATCAGAAATGCATACACACCTGAACAGGAACGCCATAATGAGGCACACGCACAAACATGTAATGTCATAGAGCGTGTGTTTGGGCTGCTCAAGTCATGGTTCCGGTGTCTGGACACATCTGGTGGAGCCTTGCAGTACACACCAACTACATGTACCCAAATGATCATGATATGTGCTATGCTACATAATATGATCCTGCGGAAACAGCTGCAGCAGGACCAGCATAGGGCTGGGCCAAACATACCCCCACCATTGCCAAGGCCACCACAGGCAGAGGGTGACTTGGAGGAGGAACAACCTGACCTTGCCTCATTAGGCAGAAGGAGGCATGCCCAGTATGCCCTGGCCTTGGCAAAGAAGCAACGCATAGCACATACACTTGGTCAGTAGGAACACTGGGACTGATACCCGCTCTGACTCACTCATATAGTAACAGGGATGCCTAACATGACACAACCTGCTTCCAAACATGTACAGGGAGTGTAGTATGTGCATCCGACAGAGGCAGCCCTGCAACACCACCTGAGGCATGAATGCCATGTGTCAAGTAATGTAACACCATGTACCATATGCACACCTGAGGACCCTGACTAACATCCACCCTCACCAATCACAAACCACAAAAACACAAACCCACATTCATAGGTACCACAAGGGATAGGAACCTAGATGTAATGCTACCCAATGCCAGAAGTATAAACAGCAAGATGTGTGCAGTGTAAACAAACACAGTATAGAGGATGTAGATATCAGTGCTGTAATAGACAAATGGGTCAAAGCCCACACCAGCACCCTAACACTACCAGGTCACACCTCATACAGGGATGTACATGTGCAAAAACATGGAACAAGCTACAAAACGAGGGTGACTAGCAATAAATGTCATGGATAACCACACCCCCATGTTGGTACCACAACAAGAAGCAACATGGATTAGCCATGGTCAAATACCAATTGCTAAAACTGCCTACTACTAAATAGCTTGCTGCAGACCACTGTCCTAATAGCAGGAACCGCACCAGGCCTATGTTCATAGGTTCATAGGTTCATACTAGGCTATCTGCCCTAGGGCATATATAAGCCTAGCCCAGAGTTATGTGGCTTCCGCCACCCCTTCAGTTCTAAGGATAATATGCCCATTATTTTGCTGTGCCTCTGTCAAGCAGTGACACTGATGTTATCCCTGGGGTATACCTGCAATCTCCCATCCATTGGTCAGAT
>NC_056729.1:1264047733-1264152733 GCF_019279795.1 Protopterus annectens
AGCTATCTTGGAATCATTCTTTTGTTTCTTCATTCTAGCATCAGTCTAAGAATTTGTTTCTTTTATTCTTTTAAGAGTAGGGGCCATCCATCCCATTTCTTCTGGGATTGACACTATGTTGTTGTTTTTGATGAATATAGTAGTTTCTTCTAAGTCATTAAAGGTTCTCATCTCATTGGCAAAAAGTATATTTATCTTGGCTGGAAAGTCCAGCTGTGCTTTAATGTTGTTTTGTTTTAACAGTTTTATTATTGGCCAGACTTTTTTCCTTTGTTCTAGTAGTCTGGAAATATAATCATTGTCAAACCTTATCAGGCTTTGATTGTATTTTCTCCAAGCAAATTTTAATATTAGTTCCTTGTCCAGAAATAAAGAAATGTTATAACTATGGATCTAGGTGGAGTATTTGTTGAGTTAGAAGAAGGTTTCATCAGTGTTCTATGTGCCCTTTCAATTCCAAATGAAAGTCCCTCTTTCAAGTCTAAAAACTCAAGAATCCAGCTTGTTAAGAATGAAATAATGTCTTCTCCTTCAATGTTTTCAGGCAGACCAATAATCCTTATGTCGTTTCTCCTTTCCCTGTTTTCTAAGTCATATATTTTGTTAAGCAGCCATGTATTCTGTTTAAGCAGAAATTCTTTTGGAATTCTTCCTCTTAGAGTCTCCTTCAGTGTCATTTAGAAAGTCTCTACATTTGTTATTTTGTGTATGGTGTTGCTGTAATGTAGGTGGCCCACCGGTGGTGCAGTGGGTAGCGTTGTCACCTCACAGCAAATGATTCTATTCGATCCTCAGCTGTGGTGCCTTCTGTGTGAGTCTGCATGTCCCTCGTTGTGGTCATGTGGGTTTTCCTCAGGTGCTCCAGTTTCCTCACACATTCCAAAGACATGCTGTAGGTGGATTGGACACTTCAAATTGGCCGTGAGTGTGTGCCTTCTATGGAAGGTTGGACACTGGGCTGGCAACTTGCCACTGTAAAACTCCACTCCACTGCCAATCATGAGTGGACAGGTACTCTACTATGGCAACCCCTAACCAGGAAAAAGCCAGACGAAGAAGTATGGTGTTGCTGTAATAATTCTTTAAGAATATCAGTCTATTTTTGAGAATTTAATTTGAGATTTTATAAGTAATTTTTAAAGCCATCCATCTTCAAAGATAGTTCCTGTAAGGTTGATGATATCAATTGCAGTGCTTTTTTCAAAGCAGCATCTGGATGAAAATTCCTTGAGTTGTTCATATCTCCAAGTTACTTGACAGAACAATTTTTGTATATATCCACCAAAATTTATATTTATGTAGTTTAGTAGTTTATCTACAGATTTCCAACATTTTAAACTTAAAAATAATAACATTTTCATATATTATTATACTAGTTTATGGAGCTCTCAAAATTCACTGCTCTCATTGGGCCATCTAGGCTCCACCCCTTCTAAAATATTGTTCTTAAAAGTTACAAAAGTTGTTAGAATAAGAATTCTTTCCGAATGAAATCAAGTCTAAAACTCAGATGTATGACAGATCACAATAAGCAAGCATCCCCAGCAAAGCCCACTCATTCTGAGCGCATGGGTAAATTGTGTGCACAATGATTTTTAATTTAACTGCAGTTTATTTTGTGTTGGAACAGCAAAGGATCAGTGTCATATGTGATAGGGATTGGAGGGGTAGGTTTCTTGGTCCTCTTTGTAAATGTGGTGGTTTACTTTAATTTAGAAATATAGAAGTCTAGGGGAGATATAAAACATGGTCCAGTCTAGAATGTTTGCTCTTGTGTTGTAAGTGATATTGCACTGTTGTGAAATACTATTTCATTAAAAGTTCCCATTTGGATTTGCCCTTGGTCACTGTTATGTTTTTTATGAAAATCTGTCTTTAAGGTGTTATTTATTTACTTATGTATTCATTTCCTTTTTCTCTTCAAGTTGCCAAGGCTGTTTTTCACTTTGTTGTAAATTTGGGGGTCTTGCCTATGGCACTAAATGACCTAGGGTTTAAAAATTACTTAGAAAACCTCAAATTAAATTCTCAAAAATAGACTGATATTCTTAAAGAATTATTACACCATACTTCTTGGTCATGGCAGTGAATGCAGTATCTTTTCCAAATGCCATTAATGCAATACCAATTGATTAGCATCCACCAAAATTAGCCCTTAAAATTGTGTTGCATAGGTGCGTCAGTGCTGTCAATAAATGCAGTATTGGCATTACTTTCTGCATGTTGCTAATGCACCATCAATCGTCTGACATCTGCCGATTGCTCATCTAACACCTAGATCCCAGGAGGCTTTCACCCACTCCAGCTACATCTCTGAAAGGAAGGTTTTTGATTTTGAGATGATCTATAATTCTGGATATAAAAAGTATGTTATGAATGTGGCTGCTAGGGCATTTCGTACTTAAAGTCATGATTTTATATTAAATTTAAAAGCAGAAAAAACATACACCTATACTATTCTTCATTGGAGGGAAAACCACAAACAATTCACTACTGATATAGAAGCATTTTTGCCATGGGAAAGATGAGTCAGATGCAAATTTACTACTGATTAGAGGCGTTGTCATATTGCTGCAAAATTAGGTTTCCTTTCCAAGTATTTCTTCTTACTTTCAGTTCCAGGAAATGAGTCATCTTTTGTTTCAACACGTTACTGTTATTTCCTAGCCGCATTACTGAAATCATGCCAGAGCAATCTGTTAGAATGTTTCTGCATTTTTTATAGCTTATCATACAAATTAGTCTAGTACTGTCAATTCTTTGTATATGAACAGATATTGAATGCTTGGTAGAATGCACCTTCTGAAAATATTTATTTAAGAATGTTGGAAATATTTTAAGATAGCCTCTAAAACATGAAATTTCTGCAATAAACAATTAAGCACAACAAGATTCCAGCATGTTATTTTAGGAATGACATTACCTCTGCAATTTAGTTTTACCCAACTACTTAAAGCAGGAAAACTTTCTGAGATATATTTGACAAAGTTCAAGTGCAAAGCACCACGAAAACAAACTGGTAATAGACAATAAAATCCACGAACTTCAGGCTCCTTCTTTACTTTGAAAACTTTAATTTTAGATCTAACTTTAAAACAGCAAAGAAAGTAAAACCACAATAAATCAAGTTTCACCCAGGCTCTCCCAGGCTTTTCAAAATATATTTGACCTTGGATACTTTCCACACACACACACACACTCACACGGACACACACAAACACAAACACACTCACACACACACACACACACACGCAGACACACACACTCACACACACACACACACACACTCACTGTAGTGATGGTGTAATATATCTAGGGACATAAATATATACCTTTAAAGAAAAACATTGGCAGGATTCAGTAATCATCCATGTGACTAAATAAGTCTTACATGGAAACTGCAGCCTAAGAGTAAGTCAGTGCCATGCATATTCATGAGGGGCACTGACTCAACTCTATGGCTAACACGGAGCATGTGAGTGCAGGGGGTGTGTCGGACTGCCAGTCCAAATATCCCCCTGCAAGTCCCTAAACTGTAAATGTCAACAGACATCAGCGAGTCCACTGAAATGTATATCACAACACTACACACCTCCCCAATCTAAACCCCTGTACAATTATAAAAGTAAAACCTGTTAGCAGTTTAGGCATCTAACAGGATAATAATATGCAAATTAAGCCATATAGCAATAGCGTAGTGGAAGAGCATCCGCACAAAGAGGAGGCATTCAGTTCGAGTCCCACCATTCCCTTTAATATTTTCTGCTGGAAATCTGTATATAAAAGTTTGTGACATTTATGTAAATTTTAGTAAAATGCATTGAAATGGCCTATGTAGTAGTGACGGATATTTTATATAAATATAAGAAGGTGAAATGCTCATGCATACTGATGAATGCATAAGTAACATATTTTAAGCACATAGAAATATAATCGCTCATAGCTTAGCACTGCTTTAACTAGTGCAATGGCATTTGAGCTGGCTCGCACACCTACTAGCAAACAAAATAAGTGTGCCCATAGCTGCACTAGCGAAACCAAGTTTGTGTGGCGTTGTGCTCTACATCAACCAGCGCACTGTAACGCCGTCAACGCGTCATGCAAAGGTGAGCAAAGTTGACTAAACAGCTAGCCTGTCTGGCCAACAGTAAAATAATAAAGAATGACAGGACTCGAACCCAGGATAGTGTGCATCATATTCACAGTACTGAACCACTAAGCCATGACAGCTCAAAATCTTCAACTTTCAACATATATTTATATCAATGGAGGTTTACCCATTGCTAAGCAGGTTTGCCTTCAGCTCAGTTTATTCAAAAATGGCCAATCACAAATAAGTGCGGGAAATGAGGCATATAAGCACCATAGGTGGGAATCCATAACTGATTGTAGTAGCTCTGCAGGCAGGCTGGTGTGGGTGAAGGCACTCGATTTGAGTGCGGTGGGGTATTGAGGAGACAAAAGTGATGGTTTGGCTCCTCATCCACAATCATGAGGATAGACTCCTGCAGGGCCAGTTCCAGGAACCAATACAAAGTGGAAGCTTGGAACTCTAGCTGAACTCACCAGTGCCACAGGCGTCCCTTGACTGGTGAGCAGGTCAGACACCACCACTGAAGAGACACAAGCAGGACCAACTGAACCAGTGGATCCAGGAGGCCGTGGGATGCAAATGCCCACTACTGAGTAAGTAGCCATGGAATAAAGTATGTAAGAATTGCTCTATTCTATATTATGAATAGGTATGTCTCAATATTACTGCATTTACTTCACAGCTGTAGGTGTCTGCGCTGCGAATCAGCAAGCCTATGCAGATAGGCTGCTAAGCATGTGCCACCCGGCAGGGTACTAATTACTCTGCATGTACTCCTATATCAAATAAGTGAGAGAGCATGAAAATGCACTGTAACCTAATAAAGAAATGTATAAGCATGTCTTGTAATTCTCTGCATGTCTGTTATATAAAATAAATGAGAGAGCCTCTAGAAAATTGTGTTGTCATTAATAAAGTTAATTCCTGGAGTGTGTCTGTGTCATTCTTTTCATATGTTGTTGTACTCTTGCATTATAGAAATAGTACTGTTGTATTAAGTGCTGTTAACCCACACTTGGGTAGGCCCATAGAAAGTGGATGAAGAGTGCTAGTAGCTGTTAAGCATATTTACAGTCCTCAACTGTGGTTAATGGCATGTACAGGTTAATCTGGTACATCAGTAGCTTGTTATTGTGTTCCCCAGAAATGTCAGTGTGCTGCCAGAAATGTAGAGCTGTTATATATAACTGATAATGTCACCTGAACACATTGAGAAAATTAGGAAAGTATAGCTGTCAGTGAACCATCTCAGCAGTAGTGTGTATACAAAATAAGTAGCAGTAACATCTGCATCCTGGACAGTTTGTATGTCATACAGGTCATGTATATATAAAGATCTAGCAAAATCCATTTTAATATAAGGACAAATGCCTAGTGTAATAATATATGTAGGGGACATATACCTGCAGTCAATAGGAATGTAGTGTAAAAGCAGTATATATAAGTTGTTAATGGAGATCTTTTCCACCCTACTGTATGTGCATAAAACATACAATTCCACACCTCAATGGCTATGTGTAATCTACAAATATTTGTTGGGAGATATGTCCTATTGGTTTATAAATATCTGCATTTATTTCGATGCATGTGCCCTGTGCAAATAACACATTCCTGATGGCCTGTTGCCACCGATTAATGCTGTTTGAATGTCCACTGTTGTTGTATATATGCATGTGTTATGCTTGCTGTTCAACTGTTGGAACTCTGGTGTGTTGGGTTAATGGGAATACTTACTGCATGTTATTACAACTAACTGTGGAATGCTGTTGGTTGTTACTAACCCATATTGTCATTAAATCCTCCTAAACATAGGGCGTGGGAAGGTCCAGACCCACCTCTCCTGCTTCATCTGGCGATGGCACCGAGCACCAGTATGTCTGGCGGCCAGGCCGGGACTTCCTCCGTTGGCCCTGTGCCATCTTTGGAAGCTGCAGGGGATGGGGCTGGCCCCTGCACATGCGGGCAGAGGAGCCACCTCTCACCCTCAGAACAGTCTGGCTTGTGGTGCATAGGGAGATTGAGCGTTTGGTCACTGATCCCCTATGCCAGCTTGAGGCACGGGTGGTGCAACTCACGGGTGAACCTGCCCCTCCACAGCAATCACACCCTCTGGGCTGTGAAGGTGCAGTGGTGACTGCCCATGGGTTGGGATTTCAGTTCCACTGTTGCCATCTGTGGGCTCATGGACACGATTTCCAACATCCTTCCCGTCAATGTTGTTCACCCATGTGTCATATTCTGCCCTGTATGTCTTGTTTGTCTTGTCTGTACCTCCCCAACCTACCTCCCAAATATACCTACTTCCCTACCACATTTCACTCTCACCTGAAAAAAAGGGCAATCTGCTCCCACAAAAAATTACGCCCATACATAGCTGCCCATTTTGCACATGTCCGCTGGACACATACTATGTAATTTAATTGGCAGTACAACATACTTTGTTGTCACCCTCTCTGGGTGGAAGGTTTCAAATTTCCTCTAAAAGTATTGCATATGCACAGCTGTTGCTGTTAAAGAAATGGGCAGCTATGGACCTTCCTATCCATCCTGCACATCGAGCTGGTTTCCCTACTGTCTTTCCCTCTTTGTGCCCCTTTTCACCACTTTCCTATCCCCATTTTCTTTTCTTTCAAAGAAATTAGAGGGTTAAGCAGTAGTTAGGGTTTACGCAAGTGTAAAATCGATAAGCATCACAAAACAGCTACAACTTTAAAAGTGCCTTAGTCACTCTGTGGCCTTGTTCTGCTCAGCAGCAAAATAAAACACCTATGCCAGTCTTGCACACTACACTGCATGAAGTACCACTAAGCCAATACAGCAAATGTTGCTGCAATAAATATATCATGCATCAGAATGAGTGAATGTAAAGGAAATAGGAATGCCATAACACAAAACTTGTTCTGTGGATTTTTACCAGCAGTTGTTGTGGAATTGCATTACATGACTGTGATAAAGAGAACCAGCCATTCTAGCGTTACAGCAGCACTTTACAATCCACACAGTATCATAGCAATGTCTCAATAAGTACTTGTATGGCAGTTACTTGTAGAAAAGACATATTCCATGTATCTTGTGTTGTTAGTGAGTACAATTTACACTGACAAGTGTGTACTGGAAGTGGCAACATTCAGGTCCCAATATTCAAATCACTGACTACACCCTAGCTTGTAAATACCAACCATCTGACTTACACAACGGTGTCCACAGCAAACAATCATGGACCCCCCACTTTGGAAAGCTGAAAGGCTTCTACCTGACTTAGCAATTTATAGCATTTGGTTGCTATGACAGTGAGTACTGCAATTACCACACAGCAGGCTGCATGCAATTACCAAATGGTGGCCAATTGGTGCAGAGGCCATCACATGGACATGTACAGATACCTATAAAGCAGGCTGTACTTGCTGTCCACACATGCAATCATTTCATTGCAGCTGGAGAGAGAGAGAGAAAGAGAGAGACAGAGAGACAGACAGACAGACAGACAGACAGACAGACAGCAGCAAAAAGCTGTACAAAGAAAATATAATACACACGGACCTGAAAATATACATACAAAGGAAAGGTATGTAACAGATATGAATATACTGGCATGTAGTAGATGTTTTGAAGAGTACTCTACATACTTTGAATCATCCATATGTGGCAGCAATATCTATTGCACAGATGGCCTGCATAACTACTGCCATGGACAAATCAGTGTGTAGCTGTGTGCAGTGGGACATAACTGTGACATATAGCTCAGCAGTATTGATCCATGTTATCTGTGTTCTGCACAGTAGTGTGTACAATGGCTGTTTGGGGTAGTGGTGCATACAGCTATATAAACATGGATGTGGCCGAGTAACAAATGCATGACAGTCATATTAACGTGTAGCTTAGCATTGGCTGCTGTACCAGGGTATGATAATCTAGCATTTGCAGCTATATACACCCTCTAATATTACTGTGTGCTCACATGTGACACCTGTTCATGTTGCAGCAAGGCCCAACAGGTCAGCCGTGAGGTTCACGGACATACAAAAGTGTGGACCCTGTGTGTGTATAGCACACACATACAGAGAGATCTGACTGTGTCAGATGTATAGCATCTACATGTGCATAGCAAGGGACATACTGCAACTGTTTGTGAAGGGTGGACATATATATGTTGGTGAAGGTTGTTATGTGCATATGTCTGTGTAGGTTGTAGTGTGTGGCAGACAGCATATATAGTGCTGGTATATGACATGTGGTGGTTAAACGCTGTGGGTATGATTGTCAGGTTTGCAGTGTTGCAGCCAGTGAGGCCTGCTAAAGCTACATGGGCTGAGAACACCTTCAATGCATTCTGCACAACACTGTGCAATATTATTACATAACTGTATACCTCAAAACTTCACATATTGATATTCCCACCATGAAAGGTGGACTGTATATGTGCCTATATGTATATCTATATGTACACCAATGGCTGTTTGTATGTGTATATATATATATATATATATATATATATATATATATATATATATGTATATATATATATATATATATATATATATATAAGAGAGAGAGACAGGGTCATATTTACTGTGACAGATGCCTGGTGACAAAGCTATGGACTGTAGTTCAGTGTTGACTCTGCATTGGCATCCCTTCTTGCAAAAGGTCTGTACCCATGACATAACCCCTCGGTGGTAGTCTACTTAACACTGAAGGTGTGGTAAGAGACCATGGGACACAGGTGGACAGTAGTCTCCACTGTGATAATCACAGTGACACACTAGTAATGTAATCTGTCTCTGGCAAACCTCATCACAAAAGGTGTGTCATCCAGGTAAATATAGGTCAGTGTTCACCTCTACTCATCACACATCAAACCCATTATAGAGTACAATGCCCCATGTGGTATGTACCTCACAAGACATCTACAGCAACTGGAAAGGCCACAGACATACCTCACTCACACAGGCCTCAAACAGATGCCCTATGCATAACGTCTCCCAAAACCACAGCTAGACTGCATACTGCCTACCCAGAGGTGACCTCTGCCTAACATACAAAGCTATGTCAAACCCATGTTGGACATGCTCCATGTAAACAGATCACAATCCCTATGAGCTACACACTCTAGGGACCTAAACCTTTGTCACCTCAATAAACACATGTTGGAGGGATAGATTCCTATCTCAGAGACATCCCATACTCTGGAACAAACAACTATCAATAGCAAACAAAGCTCTAATTAGCAGTTGGCATGAATAATCCTGATGAATTGTATGGGTGATAGCAAATACACCCGAATCACTCTGTGGCTCCATGACAGGGCCATGAAATTTAATTACATGTGTCAAAAGGGTAGTGTATCTATGGCTAGGCCTAGAATAGCCTATAACCTATGAACCAATATACACCCACATGTACTTGTTGCAATAATTGCTATGTGAGGATGACTGAGTGTGATGGTGAATGTGTCAGTTCTGTATATGTGTGATAGCTTAGTGAAACTGTTTCTGTCATGGTATTTATGTGTCCTAGCTGTGATCCCAGCAAATTATGCTATTGTTAGGCAGAAACAAGTATGGCGGTCTGACAGTAGTCCCTTGTTGTGGAATGGGGTGTCTCATTTGTAAAAGCAGTACATGTATGCTTATTGAGTGGTACTGCTGGTGAATCCAACTCCTGTAAACTGTAGTACTACCTGAAGCTGTAGGCCTAAACAGCACAGTATGGTGTATGTCCACATTGCTTGGAACCACTGTTTGTGTGTTCCCTGTAGTACTCACAGATTACATACCTCAGGCATAAGGTGTTGTAAGTACTGACACACAGTAGTGTATGGTACACAGGTAAAGCTCATCTAGGTTGCCATAGTGTCTTGCATGTCTGATGTGTGTGTGTGTGTGTGTGTGTGTGTGTGTGTGTGTGTGTGTGTGTGTGTATGCCTGTACCATGGCCTCGGTCATATGTGTGTTACAGGATATAAGTGAGTATCTAGCAACATGTATAGTGTAGTATAGCAGCATGCCACCTATAATGTGCACATATGTTAGGCAGGGTTTGCCATCAACGACTAGTGTATGTATACTGGTAATACTGTGACTGGACTTTACAATCATGCAATGGATGACATATTTCTCTAATCATTAGCTTGATATATGCCTGCTGTGGCTAGGTGGTGCATTGTGTCGCATATAGTGTGCCATGTACTGTTGTATAGTCTTACATACTGGTGTCCCTTTGTTGCTGTGCAGAACATGGTCTGATATATAGAGCGTGCCAAGCACTGTCAGACAGTTGTGGTTGAGACTGATAGTATTGAAAGTGTGTATCCTCTGACAGCCAATAGGTTGCTATATATGGCAGTTGTGATATCTGTAGAATGTTAGAATGTGCCACATGACTTGCTCACACATATTGTTTCATTGTCTTCCAGGGTCATGGCCCACCATCGTAATCCAGCCCAGCAGAGGAAGGCGATTACTAGCACCATGATTCACCACTACACCCTGCTGTTCTCCAGAACCAGCCATGACCAGCATGAGCGGGCTGCACTATGGCAAGATCTTGTCCGTAGGGTAAATGACATAGGCATGCATAACCAGACATATGAGCACAGCGCCATCACTGCAGTGATTTAATTAGACATGTCCGGCAGCGTGCATCTGATATCCATCGACAACAGCTTGCCACAGGTGGTGGGGTAGCCATCCACCCCCCCTCACCAGAGTGGAGAAGCTGCTCCTGAGCCAGGTGGCTCCTGCCCAACACCAACAACAAGAACAACAAACGTGTCATGATGGAGGCCAGAACCACCCAGCAAGTTGACACGGAGCATGCAGATAACATGGCATATCTTTAGACTACTGTTCTCTCTATTGGTAAATCATGCATATGTGACATGTGTACTGTGTAGTTAGAAGATGTGGTGCCTATTGTTGTGCAATACTGATAATTTGGAATATAATCTGTATAAGTTGTGTATTACTATTGTTACATGTTATAGAAAACTACAGTGTAATATTGTAGCCACAGTATGGCACAAGTACTGGCTTTTTGTCTGTTCAGGTTAAGCAACTGAAATTTTATACAGTTTTTTTATTTTTAATATATTATAAATGCTTGTTTTTGCACAATTCTACACATTATTGCTGAATTTACTATGAGTCTAGAATTTCTAAAATTGGTTTATATATATTAAAATGTGCATAACAAAGACAATCAGTTAGTAGAAGATGTCCTAAAACATTAATGGAGGAATTCTGTGCATTTATTGCTGGGGTATAAATAGTAGATAGATTAGTCTAATAAAGTACATCTGATGAAGTGTTACAAACAAAACGCAGTTGGAACATGTTGGTGCCTTTCCCTGTATGTGGAACTTGATCGTGGCTGTTGTGGAATAAAACTTTGAACATTTAAGCATGGTCTTCATCCATTCCATTACTTTGGATAATCTGTATGACTGTCAACCATTGTACTACTGCCTGCAAACACACAGTAGCAATGCCACAGTTGTTGCCACTGACACTTGTCTCATATCCTTGTAGGTCCCTGGTGTGACAGCAGCAGCAGACCCATGCTGGTGAGTGTGTTCTATTATTGCTAAATAATGCATGTCATGTGGGCGTGCCATACACGTACACACATAATGCATGCTGTGCATGTTTGCTGGACTATGCACATCTCAGTGACATGGTGCCTCAAACACATGCAATCACAGAGTATCACACAATTGTGGCAAAACTGTAGTGGACATTGGATAGTGAGTCAATGCATGCACACACAACATACCCAACTGTCAGCGGTACATTGACATGCTACACATGGCATATTCAGACCACTGTGCTGTCCAGTATCCCAAATGTCATCCACAGCACACATAATGTTCCTGAGGGTACTGTCATGCTGTACACTCTTCAACACATAACACATTCATGTTAGGCAATGTATTGGGCATCTTATATGACAACTGGCTGTGAAATGGTGAATGTAGCCATGGTACTGCAGTTCAGGTACAGCATGCTAGGTGCCTGGCACACATTATTAATTGAGTGACCACATGATGCTGCATGATGGTTCATGGTACACATCCAGTTACAGTGACCACTGTACTAGCATGCTATGCACCTCAATGTTGTGTGTGTGTGCAAACATATGCACCTATACACAATATGCATAATCACCATTTGGACAAAGTGACACATATATGTCTTGTGCTGAGTGTATGGTCACATGACACACATTCTGCTGATGTTTAATGTTGCAGTTGTGTTGTAGCATGCCATGCCAGGGCTGGCACTGGCATGTATCCTACACTCACCATAACCACTGCAATGGCTATGTTGAGCAATGGTATTCCATCAGGTATACATGCCACTCATCCTGTGTCATGTATAAACCTGTGTCCACAATTATCTGCTCAAGACACAGACACTGTAATCAGACATGGATATCTATGTGACACACAGATACACATCCAGCCATGGTATGTACATCTGTGAGTGATGGTGCACAGGACATTGCAGAGCACATTGCACAGCAATGTTGTGTCCATGTACACATCACATTCCAGGGTGAGGCCAATCACTGAACAAGACACATGCATCAAAGCCATGTATACCATTATTGGCAAGAACTGTCTACACTCGCAGTGCATGCTGGTGACCAACACATGTCCTGCATGCTGACACGGGTGATATAACTGGCTTGTGATGCTAAACCCCATCATCACCCGCTATTGAGTATGTTCTAGATTGCTGGTGGTGTGTGTGTGTGTGTGTGTGTGTGTGTGTGTGTGTGTGTGTGTGTGTGTGTGTGTGTGTGTCTGCTTTAGTGAGGAGTGTATTTGTGTGCCTGTGTTCATGTGTGCATGTGTGCATGTGTGCATGTGTTCATGTGTGCATGTGTGCATGTGTTCATGTGTGCATGTGTTCATGTGTGCATGTGTTCATGTGTTCATGTGTGCATGTGCGCATGTGTGCATGTGTGCCGACATCATGTACTAGTTGTAAAGTGTGTTTCCTGTCTTCCTCTTACAGGTGATGAAGTTGGGCTGGTTCAGTCCAGCAGGGAAACTGATGTCACTGAGCAAAATAGTGACAATGATGATAGGTGTGTTGAGGCATGTTTGCCAGGGTCTGTCGTTGGGCCACCAATCGACAGTACACAAGTGTCCACCCCATCCATGCACACAGTCATACTGCCCATACATCCATCACCAATGGCCTCAGCTGAGGGACAGTGTACATTCGGCATTGGCCAGGACAGTGTGGAATCTATGGCACATGCATCCCGACACAGCAGCCATACCCAGATGTCTGGAATGGTACCACATAGGCAGATGCCCAGGGGTTCTCGACGGAGCACTGCTGCTCATCATGCCCCTGGCAGATGTGCCACAGGTCTTACAACCTCATGCATATTCCAGGCTGTCATGGAGGCACAGGCATGTATGGAATGGTACGCCAGACAGGGACTAAGGGCACAGAGGCATAACACGCTGTAATTGACAGTATCCGTGACCTAGCAGGTGCCATCCGTAATTACACTGAGGTCACTGATAGATAGCGTTGGGGTGAGACATTAGATGTCCTACATGTCCATGTGTCAGGACAGTGCGGGACGGAGTTGTACGTGGATGTCTGCCAGCAACATCAGCAGCTGGCAGTCACCGCGTCCCTCAAGTCACAGCTGCTCCCGTAGTGCCAGTACCAGCCCCAGCAATGTTGGGGTGGGCTGTCCATAGACCCCCTAGAAGACCACGTGCACATGGCTCTGGACAGTCCCAGCAGGGACCTGGGTCCAGTGTACATCCGTCCACCTCTGGGGATAGTACCCAGTCTGGCTTAGTACCTGATACTGTCAGTAGCACCCTGCCAGGCACAGGTACCATATCCGTGGCCAGAGAGGTGATCTGTAAAGCCTGGCAGGTACAGTCTGTGGCTGTCCCACACCCATATGGCAGCCACATGGTGGAACTGTGCATGCAGACACACACACATAGACACCTAGGGCACATACCCACACACATTACATCAATATTGGCCATAGCAGTGCTCTTGGCCCTCACACACACACACACACACACACACACACACACACACACACACACACACACACACACACACACACACACACACACACACATGTCGATTGTATGGCTCACTGTAGGCCTCTGGCAAACCAACAACACACCCTGTGCATATGATGAAACCTGCGCCACCTCCTGTCATCTGTAACATTGATGCAGGAACAGGCTACCATGGTGCTGATGCACAGGGTGACTTATAGCTGTATACCAATGTTAGCATGTTGTCAGCAGTACAGTGTAATGATATCCTTGAAGGTGTAGCTGAGCAGGCATGATGCATTAAACCTATGATTGTCAATGTAGTATTGTTTACACTAGGGTTAGTTCCAATAGTGTATTGTCTGGCCATGTGCCACTTGGCTGATCTGTGCATTGGCAGCATGTGTTAGAGAGTGGACAGTAGTGTGGGATGTGTGTAGATTTGCAGGTGTACATTTGTGAACATGGTGCATGTGCACTGTCTGCATGTACGTGCATAGTGGACACATGGGCAGGGTGACATGACCTATATTACACAGTAACACTCCATAGATTCTATTGGTGGACAGTATGCATTGTACAAATTTTGAACGTACACATGTGTGTGTGACATGGTTTGACACAGTGCTGTGGGTGATACTGTTACTATCTGTCATTGTTTTGCATTCTGGTAGTATACATAACCTCAACAGCCTGACCTAACCAATCGTTAGATGATGTCTTGACAACTGGCACACAGATGTAGGACACAAAGTAACATTGGGATCCTTCAGGTACTATACTATGCAAGTAACCAGTGGTATTCACCTGCACCTATTCCTGAGACCACTCCTGTTTGGCATATAGCTCTCTTGGGTGCAAGCAATCACAGTAGGGGATATGTCCATCCATGTCTGGTAATGCATACTGTGGCCTATAATGCATTCTCCAGATGACACACACATCCTCCACAAGTGTATCATACAGACAGATACCTGTTGTCAATCCCATGCTGTAAAGCTGTAAGCCAACAAAAGCATAGTCATCCACCTTTACAAAACATTTCTACCTGTATACTGTGTGTACATCTGGGCAAACACTCATGCCATATCCATCTTCCAGATGGTGACATTTATAACATCTGTACAAATCATGTGGTCTACTGCTGTAACATATCTTGCTGGGATACCAGTCTGTTTGGCACTGCAGATGTGTAAACCTGGCCCAGTCATCAGCAGTACTGACCACTGGACACCAGGACACACCATCTATGGCTATTTGCTGAACACTTTCACACAGCATACCACTCAGAACTACCTAATGCTCAGAGCTCTGCCTATTGTAGACATGCGACTATCCATCTTGCTGATTTGACCAGTGCAGATACTCGGTGCTCACTGTTACTACTCCCACACATGGCTGGTAATACATTTCTACATAGGGTTGGTGGGGGCCCACATCACAACTGTGGACATGTCCTACAACCACCTGATATGTCAGGTACTCTTTTGGCTTCCACACAACAACCTGACATTCAGATCTCTGCATATTGTACACATGCAACATTCCATCGTTATAATTGGGGCAGCTCAGGTACTCTGTGCTCTGCTGCTGTGATACCTACACATAGATGCTACTGCTATACTACATAGGATTGGGGGGCACACCTGATAATTGTAGACATTTCTGCTATACCCACTTGATATTTCAGGTACCCTGTTGGCCTGCACACATTAACCTGACACTCATAGCTCTGCATATTGTACACATGAAACAATCCATCCTTCTACTTTGGCAAGCACAGGTACTCTGTGCTCACTCTTATTACTCCTACACATGGATGCTAATACATTTCTACATAGGGTTGGGGGGGCACACTTGCCAACTGTGGACATTTCATTTGACCGCACTGGTATTTCTGGTAGTCTGTAGGCTTCCTTTTAAATCTGTATTCTGATCTATCCTGAAGACTACAGGCATATCAGTATAGTACAGTTTATAGGTTTTATTGACCTACCTTCCATTTCAGACTTCCTACCCTTCATGAATGACATCCCACTTCCCGACCTGGTATACTCTGTGTAGGTCTGGAGGGGGATTGATCTCCATTGCCATACCTTGAGGACCTTAGCCCAGCCTTTCCTTGTGTTCATCTACACCTGTCCTGCTGGCTGGGTGGGACTGTTGTTGGGTATGTGAACTTCCATGACATGCATGTGTGTGCCCTACAGACACACATTTCAGACAGCACATGTTTTTTTTTTCACCTTGTCTGTTACTGCTTACTTTGTTGACACCAGTATTTGTTATGGTTTCATGCTGCCCCTATAGCTGTCCACTATCTGCTGCCATCCCATTCAGCCACCCAATTCCCTTCCTTGCATGTTCACATCCATACCAGTGATACAACTAGCAGACCATACTGCTGCATTCAGTGATTGATAGTAAGGGTGACTTACCTTGCGGCTGTGCCAGTATTGAGGATGGTGCTGGAGGGCTGACTATGTCAGATGCACACAGTACACTCCCTATACATAGTAAAGCACAGGTAGCATCATTTTTAGCATCCCTTTTACTGTATGTGTGAGTCAGAGACAGTTTCCATTCCCTGGGTTCCTACTGTCTCAGTGTGTGTGCTATGCATTGCCTCTTTGACAAAGCCAAGGCATACTGTGCATGCCTCCTTCTGCCTACAGGTGCAGGCTCAGGTTGTTCCTCCTCCAAGTCACTCTGTGCCTGTGCTGGCCTTGGAAATGGTGGGGAGATTGTGGCCCTGCCCCGTGCTGTTCCTGCTGCAGTTGTTTCTGCAGGATCATGTTGTGTAGCATGGCACATACCATGAAAATTTGGGTACATGTAGCTGGAGAGTACTGCAAGGCTCCACCAGATGTGTTCAGGCACTGGAGTCATGACTTGAGCATCCCAAACACATGTTCCATTATGATTCTTGTTTGTGCGTGTGCCTCATTACGGAGCTCTTGTTCGTGTGTGTGTGCATTTCTGATGGGTGTCATCAGCCATGGCTCCAATGCATAACCAGCATCACCCACTAGGTGGCCGTATGTGACGTTCCCACTGGCAAATCTCTGGTACAGCTGCATCAGATGCCAGATGTGGGAATCGTGATAGCTCTCAAGGCATCCAGCACACACATTCATTATAATGCCCTGGGCATCGCACATGACCTGGCAGTTGATGGAGGGGAAGCCCTTGCAGTTTATATAGACCCTGCTCTTCTCATGGTGTGGTGCTTTTATGTGTATGTGCATGCAGTCTATAGTACCCACTAATTCAGGGTATTCTGCTATTTGTTGGAAGAGATGAATATTGCTGGCCAATGCTTCATGGGTGTTGAGGAAATATATGTGCTCACCGGCATGTGCTAACATGGCATCCAGGAACTGGTGGAGTACCCTGAATGCTGATGCCTGTGAGATCCCTATGATATCCCCAGTTGGCCTTTGGAAGGTACCTGTGGCTAGTATTCTTAAGCCTACACATACCTTGGTTTCCACTGAGATTGGTTCCCTTCTGTTTGTTCTGTGTCTGAGGTCTGGCTGGCACAGCTCAATGATATGCTGCAGGAGGTCCCTGTCCGCCCTATAGTGCTCCACTATCTCCAGCTCATGTAGACCCTGATAGGTTTCCCTGGGTCTGTACACTCTTCTCCTCCTCCTCACTGTATGTTGGTTGCCAGGATTCACATCCTCACCAGCCTCAGCCTTTTGCACATGCTGGTTTATGATAGTAAAAGTAGCCCCTAACATTTTTCTCTTGCTTTCATTTTTGTAAAACTTCCCCATTCGTATACACCAGTGGTGCAGAGTTTTGGGGAAAAAACAAGTGGGAAAGGTGTTTGCATAGTTTATAGTGGTGTGCTGGGCTGGGCTGCTGCCTGTGTCATTGGATGATTCTGATGCATTTCACCTGCCAGCTAAGCTAGTTCTCCTTGATTACCTTCCTACTGCTGTTTTCCCTTCCCATTGCCTCCCTGTTTAAGCCCATGTGCGCGCCGTGCAAACAGAGTGCTCAAATGTGTACACTGCTGTTATTTCCTGGTTGAACTTCTTTTTTCTTCCTGTAAAACCTGGTGTACGGTGTGCACACCCACTTACACTTTGTAAAGAGTGCTAGGCAGGTTTAGACACACACCCTAACTTAGCTGTGCTGAGCTAGGGGCAAACCCAAGCCACAGGGCTCCAATCCACTTACAGTATGCCTGACACCCCCTCCCATGATATCACCTACCTCCTAGTCTTGCACCCAGCTATTCATACTCTGTTGGGACCTGGCTCACATGCTGGGGAAAATTGAGATTCACTATCCTTCCCCTCATTTGCATTGGATTGCCTGCTAATGCATAGTTACATATCTCACACTGAGCCTCCTCCCTTAGCAAACACTACTCACTGGCCAGGTTGTCTTCTGCGTGTCATTGACTTGCATGGCAGAATACTGATTTTAGTTAGAATGCTTATTTTAGGATTATTTTCTTATTTCCTCCCAATCCCATTTGCACGCTGCTACCCTATGCTTAAGCAGCCGAGATTGGTAAAAAAAAAAAATAAAAGTTAATTTTTTTATTTTTTGTATTGTTTGCAATGCCAATGGCCTTATACTTGGCCATTGGCATGCTTCCTCAATGATATGCAGCCTTTATTTGGAGCTGTCATACATTTCTGCGGATAGCACTATTCTTGCACGGACTGTTGCAAGCTTTCTGGATTGCAAAATCACCTTATTTGCATGGATTTTACCTGCAAATGGGGTGATTTGCATACTAGGGCTTAGTCCATGCAAGATTAGTGCAGGAGTGCTTGTGCACACCCCTGCAGGCTGTTCCTGGATCGCACAGCAGACATATTGCCTGTGTGGACTCCTGCACCAGTCTTGTACTCCGTGCAAGCTTTTGTGAATCCGGGGAAATATGTGCCATGGCAAATTGTTTTTATCTGTTATTTGAATTTTTTTTTGTAAATCAGATTAATTTATTGATATTACAGTTAGTAATTGCCTCCCGCAGAAATGTACTCGGGTAGTAACCGAGTACATTTCTGCAAAATCCAAAACAGAGCTATGACAGCTCCAAATAAAGACTGCATATCATTGAGGAAGCATGCTAATATATGGATGGTGCAGCTGTAGCATTGTTGCCTCACAGCAAGTGATTCTCTGGATTGATTCTCAGCTGGGGTGCCTTCTGTGTGGAGTCTGCATGTCCTCCCTGCATTTGTGTGGGTTTCCTCCAGGTGCTCTGGTTTTCTCCTATGTTATAAAGACATGCATCTGAAGCCTTTCTCTGCTGAAAATTGGCTTTGTTCCAAGTTGGACTTTTCCCATTTATAAATAAATAAATAAGTCTTTCCAATTTGGACTTATCCAATCTGAGATTGTTTTAGATGTTGATGCTTTTATATATGTTTCTATATCAGGAAAGTTTAATCCTCCCTGTTTCCATGGTCTGATATGAAGTACTAAAGCTATTCTGTTTCCTTTGGGAAACCATACAAATTTTATTAGGCATGAATTTATTTATTTAAATATACTCCTTTCTGGTAATAGTTGTATTGCCAAGGCTATATATATAGAATCTTGGGCAGTAAAACCAATTTTATTAACTGCAGTCTATCTTAAAATGTTAATATTATTGTGTTCCATTTTTCCACAGAGATTTTAATTGCATTGATATTACTGTAGTTTTTTGTGACTAATTCATTATTATCCTTGCATAACTCAATTCCTAGATATTTAAAGGTAGATTCTTGTTTCACTGTGATGTGATTCCCTTAGTCTACAGTTCTTTTTTTATTTAAAAATAAAAATTTTGATTTATTGAAATGGAGTCCTGAAGTCATGTGAAATTTGTCAATTAATATATCTAATTCTTCTAATGTCTCTTTTGTATTATATCATGTTACTAATATGATATGTCATCAGCAAATAACATTACTTTAGAATTGTATTGTTCATAAACATCTATTCATTTGATTTTTATATTGTTATGAATTGAATTTGCCAATATTTCAATAGCCAGAGCAAATAGAATTGGTGACACGGGACATCATTGTTTAGTGCCTTTTGTTATATGTATAGACTCAGAGGTAAAAGGACCTAATTTGACATACACTACATTATTTGTATATATATTCTTTAGGAGCTGAACAAAGGATGCAGGAAATTCAAATAGCATTAGGATTTTTAATAAATAGTCCCAATTTAGGGAATCAAAGGCTTTCTCTATATCTAAGCCAGTTATGAATGTTTTTTTATTTCCTTTATTAACATAATCTATAAGAGAAATTATCCTTTTAATATTGTCTTGTGTGTGTCTGTGATATATAAATCCAGTTTGATCATTGTTTATTGTTTTGGATAGTGGTATTTTCATTCTGTTAGTTAATATTGTCATAAATATATTGTAGTCATTATTTACTTACAATATGGGTCTATATGAGGTACAGAGATTTGGGGATCTGTTTTCCTTTAGGATTGGTGTGATTAAGAAATGTCTACAAGAAGGTGGTATTAAAGCTTGTGACTGAATTTCTAATAGAGTTTTATGGAAGATAGATAGTATCTTTGAAGGAAAAAGTTTATATATTTGCATAATTATGCCATCTATACCTGGAGCTTTATTATTTTTACCCTCTTTTATTGTATCTGTAATTTCTTTGTAGGATATGGGTACTTGCAGATCTAGTTTCAATTTTTCTGCTATTTTTATATTAGAACATTTTCATCTAGATTTAATTGATCAATAGGTATATTTTCTTTTTGGAAATGTTCCATATAGTGATTTCTGTAGGCATCAAGAATGTCACCTATATCTGAGACATTTTTCTCTTTTTTTTCATGGAAGATACTTTTAATGTTATTGGCTTTTGATTGTATTTTGACTCTTATGGATAAATTATGTAGATATTTGGGAGAAGTGTGCAAGGTATTAATTTTTAGTTTTTCTAAAGGTAAACTAGTTTTATGTGTTATAATTTCATTTATTTTTTGTTTAATATTTCTACTTTCTTTTTCATCTCCAAATAATTTTGATTTTTTCAGCTTTTACTGGAAAAAAAGTTTGGATTGCAGATCTAATAATTCAGAATCCAATTCTCTGATTTTTTTTTATACCATGTTAGGGTTTTGCCATATATGTAAGCATTTACTGAGTCACATATCATTATTTTATTTATCTCTGTGGTGTATTTAATATCGAAGAAGGACTTTAATTCAGATAATAACCAGGGTTTGAACTCTTTAATTTTAGTTATATATATGCTAGAATTTTGGAGTAAAAGATTAATAGTTTGTACCTATTTTGAAATTTTAGAATCAATGAATTGTGGTCTGAAAAGGGGCAGGTAATGATTGAGAAATTAATGATTTTAGTGTGTAAGTCATGGGAAGCAAATATTTTATATGTTCTGGTTTGGGTACCAAATCTGTGATCTTGATGGAAAAACAACAAAGATTTATCTGCTTTAAATTTGAAAGCATCTATAAGATGAAATGATTTTAACCACTTGTTTAAAGCCTTTGATACACCAGATGTACACAGCGGTATTTTATTTGTAGTTTCAGAAATATCAAATATACAGTTAAAATCTCCTGCTAATATTAAGTTGTCTTTATAATTATTGGAAATGAAATCCAAGTGTTTTTTAACAGTTTCTGTTCCAATGCCTGGGAACCAGTATAGATTGTCTAGGGTCCATATTCTGTTCTTATATTTAACTATTACTAATGTCATAAGGCCTTCTTTATCTTCATACTTATAAATGATTTCTGGGTTAATTGCGTTTGTTTTCCATAAAATTGTTACCCCTTTTGTCTTTATCTTATAAGTGAATTGCGCCAATATCATATATTCCTTAGGATTCAATTTGTAATTGTCATTTGTTTTGAAATGAGTTTCTTGAAAGAAGACAATTTGTGCTTTGTTGAATTTTAAATATTTCAGTACATTTGATTTCTTGTTAGGATTGTTTAAGCCATTGGTATTTAAAGATAATAAAGTTAAATCCATCTTAGGTTATTTAGATTATGTATTTTTTGTTTTATTATGACTGTTAAACATTTTCCTCTGATAACTATAAGTATATATTTGAGCTTTTAAAGGTATTTATCAGTTTTAGACTATGAGCATTTACCAATAAAGTAATGTTTTGGTCAGGCATACTAAAAATGTGTTTGTGCATACCTCTCAGCTGTCCTTGATTTCCGGGTACATCCCTGATTTTGACTCAAATTCTAACTCTGTCCCTCTTAATCCCTCCTAAAACTAGTGACATTTGGAGGAAAGGTGGTGAATTACACTTAATGGATAATGACAATAATTAAGAATTATAAACTTCTTTTACCTCAGAAAATGTGTATTAATTCATATGCTCTGAGTCTGTCAATGTTTCAAGTTAATAGCAGTAATATTTTAAATGTGTCCCTGATTGTCCCTGATGTTGTCTTGACCTGTCCCTGATTCAGTTGATATTTGTCCCCAATCGTTTGAGAGGTCTCTGTTTCTGAAATAACAAATTTAAATTAATAAATGTTAACAAAATAAACAAACAAAAAAAAAAGATCCGCACTAGCCATAAAATGAAAATCATTCCTAATCTGATGGATAAACCTAAGTCCATTAGATTATCACTCATACCTTGACAATCCAGAAGATCTGAGCTCCGTAAATTGAATTATCATATGGAGAAAAATTGTAAAAGGAATAAGCAATATTTATATTATTTTGAACAGATATAGTACTATTGTAGATTAGGCAGAATTCTAATACAATATACATGTCTACTTAGTGTATAAGCAGTTAATATTTACATGAAAGATAGATGACAAACAATTCAGTCATAGTAAAGTAGAATGTATCATATATAAAACCTGAGTAAAAGATTATAGCACACAGTCATTTAACATATTCACCCTTATTGATGAAGTCTTTCAAAACTTATTACTTAATATAAATAGATGTTAATAATATTTATATCTAATGTTTATAATACAATGTATTTTACTGGATATATCAGAAGGTATATTTCATTGTTTGCCAGAATTTATGTTATCACTTTGTTTGTTGCTAACTTGCTTAAAGCATCACATTTGTTTTATGTGAACATTGATGATAGTGCAATTTAATTATCAGTGCATCCCTCTTCCCCCCATTTCCTACACATAAGGGTTTTCATATCTCTCCTTTCTTATTATAAAATTAGTGAAATTATAGTTTAAAAACTACAAATTCACTTATTGTGATTAATGATTACAAGTTACCCTTCCATATTCAAAAATTGCCATTTTATGGCATATATTGAAAGTTTTTTAGATTTAAATGGCAACATTCTATTTTGCATGATCAGTAAAGGTTAAACTAAGTGATTATTGTCAATTTAATACTTTTTGTCTGGAATGTGATTGTTACATTCTGTGACATTCCTAGTTCAGGCTTCTTTTGTTTTTCTTGAACAACTTTGTCAGTTTGATGTCCTGTATAAAACATTAGTTACCTTGGTAACAGCTTAAGTATTATGTATGGTCAAGATGGGTTACAAAACCACAATTAAGTTAAACAATGAAATTACTTGTTATGCACATATACTTATATGAGAAAATCATCATGTTTCTCCCTGATGTTCAATATAGTGTATGTCATTTATGACAAGTTAACACAGTAGTGTTATTATACACAAGCCCATGTTATTAAACTGAGTATCTATTGTCAATTTAATAGTATTCATTCAGAATATGATTGTTACATTCTGTGACATTTCAAGTTCAGACTTCTTTTGTTTCTCTTGAACAACTTTACCAGTTTGATGTCATGTACAAACATTAGTTACCTTGGTAATCACTTAAGTATTATATATGTTCAAGATGGGTACAAAAACTACATTTCAAGTTAAAGTAATTACATGACTTGTTATGCATATTTACTTATATAAGAAAATCATCATGCTTCCCCTTGATGTTCAATGTAGTGTATGTCATTTATGAAAAGTTAAGACAGTAGTGTTATTATACACAAGCCCATCTTATTAAATCCTGTCATTAATATCTAAATTCAGCAGGCTGCTTCATCTTATATGATGATTGTATATTTTATGTCTAGATTTGCTAAAATAATACATTACATAACTGTTGTGTGTGTTTTTTATTTTTTTGGCTGTTGGTTAGTTATTTGACAGATCACAAGCTGTAATGCTTATTCATATTATTAGCTCCTTCCAAGCATGTTATATAGTCCATAGACTTTAAATTATGAGACCCTTCCAGTTTCTTATTTGTTATAAGTATATTTCCATCCTTACATACACACATATCAATACGTCAAGCACAAGCAACAATACCCATACAGTTTTGCCAGAATGCCATTTACTATTTAATGTGATGAGTTTCCAGGCTGTTCTTAAAATATCCAAACCGATATTTGTCCTGTTCCTTGCCTGTTCCATGCAGTGACCACTCTGCCAATGAACCACTCAACACACCTTCCATTCCCACAGATATTTCCATGAAGGAAATCTGATGACTCTCTAGCACATCCCAGCAACCCCAAACACCTCTAGAATCAGCTATCCCCATATGCCCAACACGTCTGAGCAAGCTCACCTCCCAGACCACTGCAAAGGGAACTGCACAAGACCAAGTGCTCTTAGTCTTTCACAATATCTCAGACTTCCACTCTTATGTAAGTCCTTAATGTGTTTGGACCAAAATACATTTTAAATATAAAATTGTGCTTATTATTATTTATTTTTTTTATCAAGAATCAACTTAATGAGTTAAATGAAGTGTCGGGAGACCATCAGTATGTATACATGTGGTTAAAACCATAAACATTGCCAAGAATCATCTCAGAGGCTTCGCACCTTTAAGCATTATCGTCTCTCTGTCTCCATTACCAGAGCAACCTGGGAGTGTCTGTTTTTGTTAGTGTGTCTGTGTACTGCATACCAGAGGCTTGTGATGCACCTAAAGCAAAGCATCATTTCACTGCAGCTTCAAGCCTAAATTCCCTCCCTTTCAGTGAGGCAGCAGCCAGGAAAAGAACAGTGAGCAAATAGATCAAAAAAAAAAAAAAAACTCCGCCTTCACACATCTCACTTAGCAGATGTATAAACAAACTATTGACTGACAAAGTATCCCAAATCACAGTTTTATCCACCCCTTCCCCTTGATCCAGGCTAAAACACCAAATGTCTCTTCCTAATACACAAGCATCAGTAAACCTCAATCACAGGCCACAACCCACAGCTTCCCGGAGAAGAAAATAGCAACATTCAACAGCTGCCAGACACAGCTGCATCCACAAACATCATGTCAGGCTTAATCAAAGAGCACTCGAAAGTATGATACATGCCAGAACTGATATTAACTATGTTTAGACAGGATAATAATGGCATTTGTACTTGCTGCTAGACACAGCTGCATCCATGCACACCATATCAGTATTGATCAAACAGCACTCATAGCTGTGCTACCTGCCATAATTGATATTAACTATATTTAGACAGAATAATGATGACATTTGTACCAAGAGCTTGCCACTGTTATTTAACCAGGATATACATGACATTTTTAAATCATACTTTAACTGAAGAAGACATTAGTCTCCATGACAGCATTTGTTTTCCAAAACACTCTACTGTTATTATATATGACGTTACTTTGTTACATTTGAGTCTGAACTCTGATGAATAGTACTTTGTTGAATTAGTTAATTAATTACTTAAATTATTATAAGTAAAAACAATGAAAAATGAACAAGAAAAATATTCATTGAGTTCAAGTAGGGGAATAGAAACTTCTATGTTTATATTATATGTTGCTTTGTTTGGTCTGTATATATTGTAAATAATAACCAATCTTGACCAACCTTTGTGAAGAATCACTGAATTCATTGAACATTCTGAATAAATCATTACAGTTTCTCAGTTGTTTAAGAAATGCCTTTTATAAATAAAAACAGATGACAAGTGATGTACCATATCAGTTGATACCTTGAGAGCTGTAGTTGTAAGGGTTATTTTTTTGGGACAGCTATCTTGGAATCAGTTTTTTTGTTTCTTCTTTCTAGCATCAGTCCAAGGATCTGTTTCTTTTATTCTTTTAAGAGTAGGGGCCATCCATTCCATTTCTTCTGGGATTGACACTATGTTGTTGTTTTTGATGAATATAGTAGCTTCTTCTAAGTCATTAAAGGTTCTCATCTCATTGGCAAAAACATATTTTTATCTTGGCTGGAAAAGCCAGCTGTGCTTTAATGTTGTTTTGTTTCAACAGTTTCATTATTGGCCAGACTTTTTTCCTTTGTTCTAGTAGTCTGGAAATATAATCATTGTCAAACCTTATCAGGCTTTGATTGTATTTTCTCCAAGCAAATTTTAATATTAGTTCCTTGTCCAGAAATAAAAGAAATGTTATAACTATGGATCTAGGTGGAGTATTTGTTGAGTTAGAAGAAGGTTTCATCAGTGTTCTATGTGCCCTTTCAATTCCAAATGAAAGTCCCTCTTTCAAGTCTAAAAACTCAAGAATCCAGCTTGTTAAGAATGAAATAATGTCTTCTCCTTCAATGTTTTCAGGCAGACCAATAATCCTTATGTCGTTTCTCCTTTCCCTGTTTTCTAAGTCATATATTTTGTTAAGCAGCCATGTATTCTGTTTAAGCAGAAATTCTTTTTGGAATTCTTCCTCTTAGAGTCTCCCTTCAGTGTCATTTAGAGAAGTCTCTACATTTGTTATTTTTGTATGGTGTTGCTGTAATGTAGGTGGCCACGGTGGTGCAGTGGGTAGCGTTGTCACCTCACAGCAAATGATTCTCTGGTTCGATCCTCAGCTGTGGTGCCTTCTGTGTGGAGTCTGCATGTCCTCGTTGTGGTCATGTGGGTTTCCTCCAGGTGCTCCAGTTTCCTCACACATTCCAAAGACATGCTGTAGGTGGATTGGACACTTCAAATTGGCCGTGAGTGTGTGCCTTCTATGGAAGGTTGGACACTGGGCTGGCAACTTGCCACTGTAAAACTCCACTCCACTGCCAATCATGAGTGGACAGGTACTCTACTATGGCAACCCCTAACCAGGAAAAAGCCAGACGAAGAAGTATGGTGTTGCTGTAATAATTCTTTAAGAATATCAGTCTATTTTTGAGAATTTAATTTGAGATTTTATAAGTAATTTTTAAAGCCATCCATCTTCAAAGATAGTTCCTGTAAGGTTGATGATATCAATTGCAGTGCTTTTTCAAAGCAGCATCTGGATGAAAATTCCTTGAGTTGTTCATATCTCCAAGTTACTTGACAGAACAATTTTGTATATATCCACCAAAATTTATATTTATGTAGTTTAGTAGTTTATCTACAGATTTCCAACATTTTAAACTTAAAAATAATAACATTTTCATATATTATTATACTAGTTTATGGAGCTCTCAAAATTCACTGCTCTCATTGGGCCATCTAGGCTCCACCCCTTCTAAAATATTGTTCTTAAAAGTTACAAAAGTTGTTAGAATAAGAATTCTTTCCGAATGAAATCAAGTCTAAAACTCAGATGTATGACAGATCACAATAAGCAAGCATCCCCAGCAAAGCCCACTCATTCTGAGCGCATGGGTAAATTGTGTGCACAATGATTTTTAATTTAACTGCAGTTTATTTTGTGTTGGAACAGCAAAGGATCAGTGTCATATGTGATAGGGATTGGAGGGGTAGGTTTCTTGGTCCTCTTTGTAAATGTGGTGGTTTACTTTAATTTAGAAATATAGAAGTCTAGGGGAGATATAAAACATGGTCCAGTCTAGAATGTTTGCTCTTGTGTTGTAAGTGATATTGCACTGTTGTGAAATACTATTTCATTAAAAGTTCCCATTTGGATTTGCCCTTGGTCACTGTTATGTTTTTTATGAAAATCTGTCTTTAAGGTGTTATTTATTTACTTATGTATTCATTTCCTTTTTTCTCTTCAAGTTGCCAAGGCTGTTTTTTCACTTTGTTGTAAATTTGGGGGGGGGGGTCTTGCCTATGGCACTAAATGACCTAGGGTTTAAAAATTACTTAGAAAACCTCAAATTAAATTCTCAAAAATAGACTGATATTCTTAAAGAATTATTACAGCAACACCATACTTCTTGGTCATGGCAGTGAATGCAGTATCTTTTCCAAATGCCATTAATGCAATACCAATTGATTAGCATCCACCAAAATTACCCCTTAAAATTGTGTTGCATAGGTGCGTCAGGGCTGACAATAAATGCAGTATTGGCATTAATTTCTGAATGTTGCTAATGCACCATCAATCGTCTGACATCTGCCGATTGCTCATCTAACACCTAGATCCCAGGGAGGCTACCCCATCACCCACTCCAGCTACATCTCTGAAAGGAAGGTTTTTGATTTTGAGATGATCTATAATTCTGGATATAAAAAGTATGTTATGAATGTGGCTGCTAGGGCATTTCGTACTTAAAGTCATGATTTTATATTAAATTTAAAAGCAGAAAAAACATACACCTATACTATTCTTCATTGGAGGGGAAAACCACAAACAATTCACTACTGATATAGAAGCATTTTTTGCCTTACTTGCCATCTTCCATGGAAAGATGAGTCAGATGCAAATTTACTACTGATTAGAGGCGTTGTCATATTGCTGCAAAATTAGGTTTCCTTTCCAAGTATTTCTTCTTACTTTCAGTTCCAGGAAATGAGTCATCTTTTGTTTCAACACGTTACTGTTATTTCCTAGCCGCATTACTGAAATCATGCCAGGAGCAATCTGTTAGAATGTTTCTGCATTTTTTATAGCTTATCATACAAATTAGTCTAGTACTGTCAATTCTTTGTATATGAACAGATATTGAATGCTTGGTAGAATGCACCTTCTGAAAATATTTATTTAAGAATGTTGGAAATATTTTAAGAATAGCCTCTAAGAGCATGAAATTTCTGCAGCAATAAACAATTAAGCACAACAAGATTCCAGCATGTTATTTTAGGAATGACATTACCTCTGCAATTTAGTTTTACCCAACTACTTAAAGCAGGAAAACTTTCTGAGATATATTTGACAAAGTTCAAGTGCAAAGCACCACGAAAACAAACTGGTAATAGACAATAAAATCCACGAACTTCAGGCTCCTTCTTTACTTTGAAAACTTTAATTTTAGATCTAACTTTAAAACAGCAAAGAACAAGTAAAACCACAATAAATCAAGCGCTTTCACCCAGGCTCTCCCAGGCTTTTTCAAGAGATATATTTGACCTTGGATACTTTCACACACACACACACACACACACACACACACACACACACACACACACACACACACACACACACACACACACACACACACACACACACACACACACACACACACACACACACACACACACACACACACTTAACACTGTAGTGATGGTGTAATATATCTAGGGGACCGGGACATAAATATATACCTTTAAAGAAAAACATTGGCAGGGATTCAGTAATCATCCATGTAAGACTAAATAAGTCTTACATGGAAACTGCAGCCTAAGAGTATGACGTCAGTGCTTCATGCATATTCATGAGGGGGCACTGACTCAACTCTATGGCTAACACGGAGCATGTACGAGTGCAGGGGGTGTGTCGGACTGCTGAGCAGTCCAAATATCCACCCCCCCTGCAAGTCCCTAAACTGTAAATGTCAACAGACATCAGCGAGTCCGCTGAAATGTGTATATCCACAACACTACACACCTCCCCAATCTAAACCCCTGTACAATTATAAAAAGTAAAACCTGTTAGCAGTTTAGGCATCTAACAGGATAATAAGAAAGTTATATGCAAATTAAGCCATATAGCAATAGCGTAGTGGAAGAGCATCCGCACAAAGAGGAGGCATTCACGGTTCGAGTCCCACCATTCCCTTTAATATTTTCTGCTGGAAATCTGTATATAAAAGTAATTTGTGACATTTATGTCCAAAATTTTAGTAAAATGCGTTGAAATGGCCTATGTAGTAGTGACGGATATTTTATATAAATATAAGAAGGTGAAATGCTCATGCATACTGATGAATGCATAAGTAACATATTTTAAGCACATAGAAATATAATCGCTCATAGCTTAGCACTGCTTTAACTAGTGCAATGGCATTGCGCGTAGCTGCGCATCGCACCTACTAGCGGAAACAAAAATAAGTGTGCCCATAGCTGCGCATCACGCCTACTAGCGGAAACGAAACCAAGTTTGTGTGACGTTGTGCTCTACATCAACCAGCGCACTGTCGGGCAACGTCGAGCAACGTCATGCAAAGGTGAGCAAAGTTGACTAAACACAGCCACACCCCCTAGCCTGTCTGGCCAACAGTAAAATAATAAAGAATGACAGGACTCGAACCCAGGATAGTGTGCATCATATTCACAGTACTGAACCACTAAGCCATGACAGCAACTCAAAATCTTCAACTTTCAACATATATTTATATCAATGGAGGTTTACCCATTGCTAAGCAGGTTTGCCTTCAGCTCAGTTTATTCAAAAATGGCCAATCACAAATAAGTGCGGGAAATGAGGCAAATTAAGCACCATAGGTGGGATTACTTGCCATAACTGATTGTAGCTCTGCTCTGTAGTCAGTATGGCTGGTGTGGGTGAAGGCACTCGATTTAGAGTGCGAAGGTGGGGTATTGAGGAGACAAAAGTGATGGTTTGGCTCCTCATCCACAATCACAAGGATAGACTCCTGCAGGGCCAGTTCCAGGGAACCAATTACAAAGTGGAAGCTTGGAATACTCTAGCTCGTGAACTCACCAGTGCCACAGGCGTCCCTTGTACTGGTGAGCATGTCAGACACCACCACTCGGACCTGAAGAGACACAAGCAGGACCAACTGAACCAAAGGATCCAGGAGGCTCGTGGAATGCAAACTGCCTCCTCTACTGAGTAAGTAGCCATGGAATAAAGTATGTAAGAATTTTGCTCTTTTATTCTATATTATGAATAGGTATGTCTCAATATTACTGCATTTACTTCACAGCTGTAGGTGTCTGTGCTGCGAATCAGCAAGCCTATGCAGATAGGCTGCTAAGGCTGTGCCACCAGGCAGGTTAGTAATTATTCTGCATGTACTGTTATATAAAATAAGTGAGAGAGCATGAAAAATGCACTGTAACCTAATAAAGAAATGTATAGCATGTCTTGAGTAATTCTGCTGCATGTCGTGTTATATAAAATAAATGAGAGAGCCTCTAGAAAATTGTGTTACGTCATTAATAAAGTTATAATTCCTGGAGTGTGTCTGTGTCAATTCCTTTCATATGTTGCTGTACTCTTGAATTATAGACATAGTACTGTTGTAGTAAGTGCTGTTAACCCACACTTGGGTAGGCCCATATAAAGTGGATGAAGGGAGTGCTAGTAGCTGTTAAACATATTTACAGTCCTCAACTGTAGGTTAATGGCCAGCATGTACAGGTTAATGTGGTACATCAGTAGCTTGTTATTGTGTTCCCCAGAAATATCAGTGTGCTGCCAGAAATGTAGGGAGCTGTCAATATATAACTGATAGTGTCACCTGAACACATTGAGAAAATTGTAGGAAAGTATAGCTGTCAGTGAACCATCTCAGCAGTAGTGTGTGTATGGGCAATACACAAAATAAGTAGCAGTAACATCTGCATCCTGGACAGTTTGTATGTCACATACAGGTCATGTATATAAAGATCTAGCAAAATCTGGTACACAATATAAGGACAAATGCCTATTACAATAATATATGTAGGGGACATATACCTGCAGTCAATAGGAATGTAGTGTAAAGTAGCAGTATATATAAGTTGTTAATGGAGCAATCTTTTTCCACCCTACTGTATGTGCATAAAACATACAATTCCACACCTCAATGGCTATGTGTAATCTACAAATATTTGTTGGGAGATATGTCCTATTGGTTTCTAAATATCTGCATTTATTTCGATGCATGTGCCCTGTGCAAATAACACATTCCTGATGGCCTGTTGCCACCGATTAATGCTGTTTGAATGTCCACTGTTGTTGTATATATGCATGTGTTATGCTTGCTGTTCAAATGTTTGAACTCTGGTGTGTTGGGTTAATGGGAATACTATTGCATGTTGTTACAACTAACTGTGAATGCTGTTGGTTGTTACTAACCCATATTGTCATTAAAATCTCCTAAACATAGGACGTATGGGAAGGTGGTCCCAGCAGACCCACCTCTCCTGCTTCATCTGGCGATGGCACCGAGCACCAGTATGTCTGGCGGCCAGGCCGGGACTTCCTCCGTTGGCCCTGTGCCATCTTTGGGTGTAAGTGCTGCAGGGGATAGGGCTGGCCCCCCCTGCACATGCGGGCAGAGGAGAACCACCTCTCACCCTCAGAACAGTCTGGCTTGTGGTGCATAGGGAGATTGAGCGTTTGGTCACTGATCCCCTATGCCAGCTTGAGGCACGGGTGGTGCAACTCACGGGTGAACCTGCCCCTCCTACACAGCCCCAATCACAGCCCCCCTCTGGGCTGTGAAGGTGCAGTGGTGACTGCCCATGGGTTGGGATTTCAGTTCCACTGTTGCCATCTGTGGGCTCATGGACTTGCGATCTCCAAGCATCCTTCCCCGTCAATGTTGTTCACCCACCACGTGTCATATTCTGCCCCTGTATGTGTCTTGTTTGTCTTGTCTGTGTACCTCCCCAACCTACCTCCCCAAATATACCTACATTCCCTACCTAACATTTCACTCACACCTGAAAAAAAAAAGGGCAATCTGCACCCACAAAAAAATTACGCCCTATACATAGCTGCCCATCTTCCGCACATGTCCGCTGGACACATACTATGTAATTTAATTGGCAGTACAACATACTCTGTTGTCCTCACCACCCTCTTATGGGTGGAAGGTTCCAAATTTCCCTCTAAAAGTATTGCATATGCACAGCTGTTGCTGTTTAAGAAATGGGCAGCTATGGACCTTCCCTACATCCATCCTGCACATCCCGAGCTGGTTTCCCTACTGTCTTTCCCTCTTTGTGCCCCCTTTTCACCACTTTCCTATCCCCCCATTTTCTTTTCTTTCAAAGAAATTAGCGAGGGGGTTAGCAGTGGTTACCGGGTTTACGCAAGTGTAAGCATCGATAAGCATCGTGCAAACCCACGCAAACCCGCGTACAACTGTTTAAAAGCGCCTTAGTCACTCTGTACGTCAGGGCCCTTGTTCTGCTCAGCAGCAAAATAAAACACCTATGCCAGTCTCGAACCCTGGACACACTACACTGCATGAAGTACCACTAAGCCACAGCAATTATACAGCAAATTGTTGCTGCAATAAATATATCATGCATCAGAATGAGTCAATGTAAAGGGGAAATAGGAATGCCATAACACAAAACTTGTTCTATGAAATTTTACCAGCCGTTATTCTGGAATTGCATTACATGACTATAATAAGAGAACCAGCCATTCTAGCAGGAAATAAGGTTACAGCAGCACTTTACAATCCACACACAGTATCATAGCATAGAATATGTCTCAATAAGTACTTTTGTATGGCAGTTACTTGTAGAAAAGACAGTACATATTCCTATGTATCTTGTGTTAGTATTTGTAGGGGTGAGTACAATTTTACACTGACAAGTGTGTACTGGAAGTGGCAACATTCAGGTCTGAGTACAATATTCAAATCACTGACTACACCCCTAGCTTCAGATATAAGAAGTATACCAACCATCTGACTTACACAACGGTGTCCACAGCAAACAATCATGGACCCCACTTTGGAAAGCTGAAAGGGCGATGCCTACCTGACTTAGCAATTTATAGCATTTGGTTGCTATGACAGTGAGTACTGCAATTACCACACAGCAGGCTGCATGCAATTACCAAATGGTGGCCACCAATTGGTGCAGAGGCCATCACATGGACATGTACAGATACCTATAAAAGCAGGCTGTTCTTGCTGTCCACACATGCAATCATTTCATTGCAGCTGCAGAGAGAGAGAGAGAGCTAGAGAGACAGAGACAGAGAGACACAGACAGACAGACAGACAGACAGACAGACAGCGACAGCAAAAAAAAAAGAAAGCTGTACAAAGAAAAGTATAATACACACGGACCTGAAAAATACAAATGCATACAAAGGAAAGGTATGTAACAGATATGAATATACTGGCATGTAGTAGATGTTTTTGAAGAGTACTCTACATACTTTGAATCATCCATATGTGGCAGCAGTACGTATCTATGCACAGATGGCCTGCATAACCACTGCCATGGACAAATCAGTGTGTAGCTGTGTGCAGTGGGACATAACTGTGACATATGTAGCTCAGCATTAAATGTCAGACATCTGATCCATGTTATCTGTGTTCTGCACAGTAGTGTGTACAATGGCTGTTTGGGGTAGTGGTGCATACAGCTATATAAACATGGATGTGGCCGAGTAACAAATGCATGACAGTCATATTAACGTGTAGCTTAGCATTGTAAACTGCTGTACCAGGATAGTATGATAATCTAGCATTTGCAGCTATATATACACCCTCTAATATTACTGTGTGCTCACATGTGACACCTGTTCATGTTGCAGCAAGGCCCAACAGGTCAGCCGTGAGGTTCACGGACATACAAAAGTGTGGACCCTGTGTGTGTATAGCACACACATACAGAGAGATCTGACTGTGTCAGATGTATTAGCATCTGCACATGTGCATAGGGCAAGGGACATACTGCAACTGTTTGTGAAGGGTGGACATATATATGTTGGTGAAGGTTGTTATGTGCATATGTCTGTGTAGGATGTAGTGTGTGGCAGACAAGACAGCATATAGTGCTGGTATATGACATGTGGTGGTTAAACGCTGTGGCTATGAATTGTCAGGTTTGCATTGTTGCAGACAGTGAGGCCTGCTAAAGCTACATGGGCTGAGAACACCTTCAATGCATTCTGCACAACACTGTGCAATATTATTACATAACTGTATACCTCAAAACTGTCACATAATTGGTATTCCCACCATGAAAGGTGGACTGTATATGTGCCTATATGTATATCTATATGTACACCAATGGCTGTTTGTATGTATATGTGTATATATATATATATATATATATATATATATATGTTTATATATATGTTTATACATATATATATATATATATATATATATATATATATATAAAGAGAGAGAGAGAGAGACAGGGTCATATTTACTGTGACAGATGCCTGGTGACAAAGCTATGGACTGTAGTTCAGTGTTGACTCTGCATTGGCATCCCTTCTTGCAAAAGGTCTGTACCCATGACATAACCCCTCGGTGGTAGTCTACTTAACACTGAAGGTGTGGTAAGAGACCATGGGACACAGGTGGACAGTAGTCTCCACTGTGATAATCACAGTGACACACTAGTAATGTAATCTTTCTATGTGGCAAACCTCATCACAAAAGGTGTGTCATCCAGGTAAATATAGGTCAGTGTTCACCTCTACTCATCACACATCAAACCCATTATAGAGTACAATGCCCCATGTGGTATGTACCTCACAAGACATCTACAGCAACTGGAAAGGCCACAGCCATACCTCACAAAGAGTAATACAGGCCTCAAACAGATGCCCTAGGCATAACGTCTCCCAAAACCACAGCTAGACTGTGTAGCATACTGCCTACCCAGAGGTGACATCTGCCTAACATACAAAGCTATGTCAAACCCATAGCTGTTGGACATGCTCCATGTAAACAGATCACAATCCCTATGAGCTACACACTCTATGGAGATAAACTTTGTCACCTCAATAAACACCACATGTTGGAGGGATAGATTCCTATCTCAGAGACATCACATACTCTGGAACAAAACAACTATCAATAGCAAACAAAGCTCCTAATTAGCAGTTGGCATGAATAATCCTGATGAATGTATGGGTGATAGCAAATACACCCTGGGAATCACCGGTGTGGCTCCACATGACAGGGCCATGTGAAATTTAATTACATGTGTGTCAAAGGCCAGGGTAGTGTATGGCTATGCTTCTATAGGCCCTAGGGCCAATAGCCTATAACCTACCAATGAACCAATATACACCCACATGTACTTTTTGCAATAACTGATATGTGAGGATGACTGAGTGTGATGGTGAATGTGTCAGATTTCTGTATATGTGTGATAGCTTAGTGTGAAACTGTGTCTGTCATGGTATTTTGTGTCCTAGCTGTGATCCCAGCAAATTATGTGTATGCTATTGTTAGGCAGAAACAACAGTATGGCATACGGTCTGAGGTAGTCCCTTGTTGTGGAATGGGGTGTCTCATTGTAGGCTAAAGCAGTACATGTATGCTTATTGAGTGGTACTGCTGGTGAATCCAACTCCTGTATAAACTGTAGTACTACCTGAAGCTGTAGGCCTAAACAGCACAGTATGGTGTATGTCCACATTGCTTGGAAACACGGTTTTGTGTGTTCCCTGTAGTACTCACAGATTACATACCTCAGGCATAAGGTGTTGTAAGTACTGACACACAGTAGTGTATGGTACACAGGTAAAGCTCATCTAGGTTGCCATACCGTTGTGTCTTGTATGTATGTCTGATGTGTGTGTGTGTGTGTGTGTGTGTGTGTGTGTGTGTGTGTGTGTGTATACCTGTACCATGGCCTCGGTCATATGTGTGTTACAGGATATAAGTGCGTATCTAGTAACATGTATAGTGTAGTACAGCAGCATGCCACCTATAGTAACGAATGTGCACATATGTTAGGCAGGGGTTTGCCATCAACGACTAGTATGGTATACTGTTAATACTGTAACTGGACGTGACAATCATTGCAATGGATGACATATTTCTATAATCATTAGCTTGATATATGCCTGCTGTGGCTAGATGTTGCATCTTGTCGCATACAGTGTGCCATGTACTGTTGTATAGTCTTACATACTGGTTTCCCTTTGTTGCTGTGCAGAACATGGTCTGATATATAGAGTGTGCCAGGCACTGCCAGGCTGTTGTGGGTTGAGCACTGACATGTGGTATGGAAACTGTGTATCCTCTGACAGCCAATTGTTTGCTATATATGGCGGTTAATCGATATCTGTACTGTAGAATGTTAAGTGTGCCACATGACTTGCTCACACATATTGCTTCATTGTCTTGCAGGGTCATGGCCCACCATCGTAATCCGACATACAGCCCAGCAGAGGAAGGCGAGATTACTAGCACCATGATTCACCACTACACCCTGCTGTTCTCCAGAACCAGCCATGACCAGCATGAGCGGGCTGCACTATGGCAAGATCTTGTCCGTAGGGTAAATGACATAGGCATGCATAACCAGACATATGACCAGGTACGCTATCACTGCAGTGATTTAATTAGACATGTCCGGCAGCGTGCATCTGATATCCATCGACAACAGCTTGCCACAGGTGGTGGGGTAGCCATCCACCCCCCCTCACCAGAGTGGAGAAGCTGCTCCTGAGCCAGGTGGCTCCTGCCCAACACCAACAACAAGAACAACAAACGTGTCATGATGGAGGCCAGAACCACCCAGCAAGTTGACACGGAGCATGCAGATAACATGGCATATCTTTAGACTACTGTTCTCTCTATTGGTAAATCATGCATATGTGACATGTGTACTGTGTAGTTAGAAGATGTGGTGCCTATTGTTGTGCAATACTGATAATTTGGAATATAATCTGTATAAGTTGTGTATTACTATTGTTACATGTTATAGAAAAACTAACATTTTAGTAGCAATATTGATAAATAGCCACCAGATGGCAGACAAGTACTGGCTATTTTTGTCTGTTCAGGTTAAGCAACTGAAATTTTATACAGTTTTTTTATTTTTAATATATATTATAAATGCTTGTTTTTGCACAATTCTACACATTATTGCTGAATTTACTATGAGTCTAGAATTTCTAAAATTGGTTTATATATATTAAAATGTGTTCATAATAACAAAGACAATCAGTTAGTTTAGAAGATGTCCTTTTAAAAGTTTTAATTTATTAAGAATTTGGAGGGAATTCTTTAATTGATTTATTGACTGGGGTATAAATAGTAGATAGATTAGTCTAATAAAGTACATCTGATGAAGTGTTGGGATATAAACGAAAACGCAGTTGGAATAATAGCGTTTATGTTGGTGCCTTTCCTTTGCTGTTTTATGTGGTTTAACTTCTGATCGTGGCTGTTGTGGAATAAAACTTTGAACATTTAAGCTTCCTGGTCTTCATCCATTCCATTACTTTGGATAATCTGTATACCTGTGACTGTCAACCATTGTACTACTGTAAGACTGCAAACACACAGTAGCAATGCCACAGTTGTTGCCACTGACAACTTGTCTCATATCCTTGTAGGTCCCTCTGGTGTGACAGCAAAGCAGCAGACCCATGCTGGTGAGTGTGTTCTATAATTAATATTGCTAAATAAATGCGCATGTCATAAGTGAGGCGTAGGCCATGTACACGTAGCACACCTATGCATAATGCATGCTGTGCATGTTTGCTGTGAGACTATGCACATCTCAGTGACATGAGTAGCTGCCTCAAACACATGCAATACACAGAGTATCACACACAATTGTGGCAAAACTGTAGTGGACATTGGATAGGTGGAGTCAATACACATGCACACAACATACCCAACTTTGTCATACGCAGTACACATTGACATGCTACACATGGCATATTCAGACACCTGCTGTAAGGTCACAGTCCAGTATCCCAAATGTCATCCACACAGCACACATAATGT
Organism: Protopterus annectens; assembly: GCF_019279795.1. Lineage (NCBI taxonomy): Eukaryota > Metazoa > Chordata > Ceratodontiformes > Protopteridae > Protopterus > Protopterus annectens. The sequence goes on from NC_056729.1 coordinate 1,264,086,617, forward strand.
TCCTGAGGGTAGGGGGCTGTCATGGGGCTGTGCGACACTCTTCAACACATAACACATTCATGTTAGGCAATGCCCCCTATTGGGCATCTTACCAACCCTTGTAACAACTGGCTGTGAAATGGTGAATGTAGCCATGGTACTGTAGTTCAGGTACAGCATGCTAGGTGCCGGCCTGGCACACATTATTAGCCTTGAGTGACCACATGATGCTGCATGATGATGGTTCATGGTACAACACCACATCCAGTTACAGTGACCACTGTACTACACATAGCATTCTTTGCTATGCACCTCAATGTTGTGTGTGTGCAAACATATGCACCTATACACAATATGCATAGCAATCACCATTTGGACAAAGTGACACATATATGTCTTGTAATGCTATTGAGTGTATAGGTCACATGACACACATTCTGTATGCGTGATGTTTAATGTTGCAGTTGTGTTGTAGCATGCCATGCCAGGGCTGGCACTGGCATGTCCACAATATGTCCTACACTCACCATAACCACTGTACAATGGCTATGTTGAGCAATGGTATTCCATCAGGTATACATGCACCACTCATCCTGTGTGTATACATAGCATGCATGTGCTAAACCTGTGTCCACAATTATCTGCTCAAGACACAGACACTGTAATCAGACATGGATATCTATGTGACACACAGATACACATCCAGCCATGGTATGTACATCTGTGAGTGATGGTGCACAGGACATTGCAGAGCTTTTAATAATTGCACAGCAATGTTGTGTCCATGTACACATCACATTCCAGGGTGAGGCCAATCACTGAACAAGACACATGCATCAAAGCCATGTATACCATTATTGGCAAGAACTGTCTACACTCGCAGTGCATGCTGGTGACCAACACATGTCCTGCATGCTGACACGGGTGATATAACTGGCTTGTGATGCTAAACCCCATCATCACCCGCTATTGAGTATGTTCTAGATTGCTGGTGGTGTGTGTGTGTGTGTGTGTGTGTGTGTGTGTGTGTGTGTGTGTGTGTGTGTGTGTGTGTGTGTGTGTCTGCTTTAGTGAGGAGTGCCTGTGTTCATGTTTGCATGTGTTCATGTGTGCATGTGTTCATGTGTGCATGTGTGCATGTGGTCATGTGTTCATGTGTTCATGTGTGCATGTGTTCATGTGTTCATGTGTTCATGTGTGCATGTGCGCATGTGTGCATGTGTGCCGACATCATGTACTAGTTGTAAAGTGTGTTTCCTGTCTTCCTCTTACAGGTGATGAAGTTGGGCTGGTTCAGTCCAGCAGGGAAACTGATGTCACTGAGCAAAATAGTGACAATGATGATAGGTGTGTTGAGGCACAGGCATGTTTGCCAGGGTCTGTCGTTGGGCCACCAATCGACAGTACACAAGTGTCCACCCCATCCATGCACACAGTCATACTGCCCATACATCCATCACCAATGGCCTCAGCTGAGGGACAGCGTACAGTTGGCATTGGCCAGGACAGTGTGGTATCTATGGCACATACATCCCCACACAGCAGCCATACCCAGATGTCTGGAAGGATACTGCATAGGCAGATGTCCAAGGGTTCTCGTCAGAGCACTGCTGCTCATCATGCCCCTGGCAGATGTGCCACAGGTCTTACAACCTCATGCATGTTCCAGGCTGTCATGGAGGCACAGGCATGTATGGAATGGTACACTACACAGGGGCTAAGGGCACAGAGGCACATAACATCGCTGTAATTGACAGTATCCGTGACCTAGCAGGTGCCATCCGTAATTACACTGAGGTCACTGATAGACGTTGGGGTGAGACATTAGATGTCCGCAACATCATGTCCATGATTCTGGGCAGTGCGGGACGGCTTAGTTATTGACGTGGATGTCTGCCAGCAACATCAGCAGCTGGCAGTCACCACGGACGTCCCTCAAGCCACAGCTGCTCCCGTAGTGCCAGTACCAGCCCCAGCAATGTTGGGGGTAGGCTGTCCATAGACCGTCCTAGAAGACCACGTGCACATGGCTCTGGACAGTCCCAGCAGGGACCTGGGTTCAGTGTACATCCGTCCACCTCTGGGGATAGTACCCAGTCTGGCTTAGTACCTGATACTGTCAGTAGCACCCCTGCCAGGCACAGGTACCATATCCGTGCATAGAGACGGTGATCTGTAAAGCCTGGCAGGTCCAGTCTGTGGCTGTCCCACAAATACCCATATATGGCAGCCACATGGTGGAACTGTGTGCATGCAGACACACACACATATAAGCCAGACACCTAGGGCTAACACATACCCACACACATTACATCAATATTGGCACATAGCAGTGCTCTTGGCCCTCACACACACACACACACACACACACACACACACACACACACACACACACACACACACACACACACACACGCACACACGCACACACACACACACATACATGTCGATTGTATGGCTCACTGTAGACCTCTGGCAAACCAATGGCACACCCTGTGCATATGATGAAACCTGTGCCACCTCCTGTCATCTGTAACATTTATGCAGGAACAGGCTACCATGGTGCTGATGCACAGGGTGACTTCATAGCAGTATAGGAATGTTAGCATGTTGTCAGCAGTACAGTGTAATGATATCCTTGAAGGTGTAGCTGAGCAGGCATGATGCATTAATGCTATGATTGTCAATGTAGTATTGTTTACAGCAGGGTTAGTTCCAATAGTGTATTGTCTGGCCATGTGCCACTTGGCTGATCTGTGCAATATTGGCAGCATGTGTTAGAGAGTGGACAGTCCGTGTGGCATGTGTGTGGCACAGATTTGCAGGTGTACATTTGTGAACATGGTGCATGTGCACTGTCTGCATGTACGTGCATAGTGGACACATGGGCAGGGTGACATGACCTATATTACACAGTAACACTCCATAGATTCTATTGGTGGACAGTATGCATTGTACGACACACATTTTGGAAGTGGAGTACACATGTGTGTATGACATGGTTTGACACTGTGCTGTGGGTGATACTGTTACTATCTGTCATTGTTTTGCATTCTCTTACTATACATAACCTCAACAGCCTGACCATAACCAATCGTTAGATGATGTCTTCACAGCTGGCACACAGATGTAGGACACACAGTAAATTTTGGATCCTTCAGGTACTATACTATGCCAGTAACCAATGGTATCCACCTGCACCCATTCCTGAGACCACTCCTGTTTGGCATATAGTTATCTTAGGTAGAAGCAATCACAGTAGGGATATGTCCATCCATGTCTGGTAATCCATACTGTGGCCTATAAGGCATTCTCCAGATGACACACACATCCTCCACAAGGGTATCATTCAGACAGATACCTGTTGTCAAACCCATGCTGTAAAGCTATAAGGCAACCAAAGCATAGCCATCCACCTTTACAAAACATAGTATCCCCACAGTACCACATAGGTAGTAGCCACCAACATGATGAACAAGTACCGATGTGTACATGCAGCCAAGTGTTATGTCATCTCCCCTTTGATAATCACATTTCCAAAGGTATTTTGAAATCCTTCGGTGGATCACATAAACAATAAGGTGTCTGCATGCATATCCACAAAGGTTGTTGTACACCTATAATGAATAGCCATAATTGACAGGCTTTGCTGCATTTGAACAGGTCTGGAATATACCTCAGCCATAAACCATCACTCACACAATTCTATAGAAACTGTAATGAGTGTGTGTGACATGGATTACTTAGCCCAGGGATCACTGCAGTGGCTGGCCTTGTCACAAGCATACAGATGTGACCTAAGGTCTGGAAAACAGCAGCACACTCTGCCAAAGATGACAGATGTGTTCATAGGTTCATAGGTTCATAGGTTCATACTAGGCTATCTGCCCTAGGGAATTTATAAGCCTAGCCAGAATGTGTTTGGCTTTCGCCACCCATTTTAAATTAATTTTGCTATGCCCTTTTTTTGAGGTTAGTATACTGTGCCTCTGTCTAACAGTGACACAGAAGTCATACCCGGGGTAAACCTACGATCTCCCATCCACTCATCAAGATTCCTCTTGAAGAGAGTCAATGAGGGACTCTGCCTAACCTGGGCTGGGATTTTATTCCAGAGTGAAGGGAGCCTCTGGGTTATGAATCTGTCCCTCCAGCATGTCCTATTTATTTCAGTGCTGAGGTTCAAGTCTCGAGCGTGTAGCTCGATAGGATTTGGATTTTCTGATGTGCAGCATGTCCATTAATTCCGGGTTGGACATGGCTTTATACGTCAGGCACAGAACGCCTCTGAACAGGCGGTATGCCACTGAGTAGAGCTGGAGTTTCTTTAACCAGGCAGCATATGGCATCTGTTTGAGCCCTTTGATCCTCTAGGTGAGGTACTTTTGGGGTCTTTCCAGTTGCTGCAGGTGTCTGGTAAGGTACATCCCAAAAGGGGCATTGTACTCAATTATGGGCCTGATGAGGGATGAGTAAAGAGGCACGATGACCTCCCCTAATCTAGATCTGAATCCCTTCATGATTAGGTGGGCTATATAAAATGTTTTTCTAACCACTTTGGCCATGTGGTTGTCAAATGAGAGAATGCTATCAACTCGGGTCCCCAGGTCCCTAATTATTTCTTCTGTACTTAATGGATTACCACCTATGTGGTAATTTGTGGGCACTTTGTTTTTGCCAAAGGGGATGACTATACACTTTTTGGCGTTTAGCTTGAGGCCATGACTCTGGCACCAGTTGTCTGTTTCTATTAGGCCCTTTTGGAGGATGCTTGAGTCGGCTGGAGAGTCTGTTATGGTGCCCAGTTTGCAGTCATCTGCGAACTTGGTCAGCCAAAGTCCTTCCGTGTTGGCCTGTACCTCCGAGAAATATATACTGAACAAGAGAGGTCCCAGGACTGAGCCTTGTGCGACGCCACTTGTAACTGGTTTGGAGTCTGACATGGCTCCAGCAATTCTAACCATGTGGGTTCTGTCCTTGAGACAGTTTGCAACCCATTTAGTGACATAGGGGTTTATATTTAAGCTAGTGAGCTTATCTATAATGCCCAAGTGGGGTATTGTATCTAAGGCTTTTGCGAGGTCCAAGTAGGCTGTGTGGACCACCTTCCCTCGTCAATGGCCTTGGTGACTGTTTCAAAGAAATCAACCAGGTTTAAGAGGCAGGATCTGCCCTTAACAAAGCCGAACTGGGTAGGATCCAGTGTTTGTAGGTCCCCAATATCTTTATTTATGAGGTCCATGATTATCCTTTCCATAGCTTTGCAGACCAAGCTAGTCAGGCTTATGGGGCGATAGTTTCCAGGATCCGTTGAGGCATCACCTTTGTGGAGAGGGACCACAGTTGCTGTACTCCACTCTTTGGGTACATATCCTTTAGTAAGGCTGAGATTGAACAGTAGTTTTATGTTTGGGTTTAGTTCTTCTTGGAGTTCATGTAGGATGCAGCCCGGGACACCGTCTGGTCCCATTGATGCTGTGTTTTTTTGCTTTGGAGAGGGCGGCTCTTACCTGAGCATCTGAGATGTCAGGGGGGCAGCACTCTGCTGGAATAGATATTTGCCCTTTTGGTGGGGAGGGGAGTTTGCTGAACCTGTCAGCTAGGATGTTGGCAATGTCTGTGGGTTCGGTGTATTTTTGTCATTTTGGACTAATTCTGAGCATATCTGGGAATTACCACCCAGGTTCCTAACATAACTAAAGAAAGCCTTGTGATTATCCTTAGTGTCCTGTGCAATTTTTCTCTCGAAGCTGGCCTTAGACGATTTTATGAGTGCCGCAGTTTTTGCTAATACTGATCAGAGATGCCTTCCTTTTGTAATTTTGCTCTATCATTTAGTAACTTCCTCCTTCTATTGTATAGCTTGTTTATGGCTGGGGTCCACCAGACAGGACGTCTGCCTTTGGAGGATTGGGTCTTGGTTTTATTTGGGATCGATGATCCATGCATTCCTGAAGGTATTCATAGAATGCATTTATAAAGGATTCTGCGGTCTGGGCAGATTTTCCACAGGCCCGTGGGCTTTGAAGGATTCCACCTCAGTTTTGAGGAGTGTGAAATTTGCTTTAGAGAAGTTCTTCACTGTGGTTTTCTGGGCAGGGTGGTGTCAGGATGTGAACATCCAGTGAGATTAGTTTATGGTCTGATCTTACCAGTGAGGGATACACTTCTGGTCTGGAGCATAGAGTCCCCATGTTGGTGATGATCAGGTCCAGTATGTTTTCCCTCTTGTGGGAGTGGTAACAAGTTGTTCCATAGCATTTGAGTTTATAAATTCTAGGAACCTTTGGGATAGGGTGTTGGAGCTAGAGTAATGCTCCCAGTCTATGTTTGGGTAGTTGAAGTCGCCCAATATAATGGTGTTTGGAGAGACCTTCATATTTTCCAGTGTTCTCATGAAGGCCAAGTGGGGTTCCTGGGTTAGGGAGGGTGGTCTGTAGCAGGCTATAAACTGGAAGGCAGTTTTACCCACTGTTAGTTGCACATGGATAGTCTCTGATGCTTCGTGCTGTGCCACCAATCTGTAGGTGTGGGTATCTTTGACGAATATTGATACTCCCCCTCCTTTTGTGGGTCGGTCCAAGTTTTGGGGGCCGAAAAGCATGGTATGAGGTATAACCTGGTAGTGCTGGGGTGCTCTCGGGAGCCTTGAACCAGGTTTCTGTTACTGCACAGATATCAATTTTCTCCATGCTAAGGAGAGTTTCGAGTGCGTGCATCTTGAGGTTTAGACTTCTGACGTTGAGTAGCATTACTCTTAGTTTCTTATCCCTTGTGATACCTATGGAGGTGGGTTTGTCTTTTGAGCCTTGCCTAAAAAGGCACTATGGGGGTAGCAAGAGCCTTTGCCAATATCTGAAAGCCCAGGGTGACAGATGCAGGCCGTCCCTAGCTAAGCATCGTGGCTTGTCGAGCATGTCATCCCAGGCTGACAGGCATTGATCCCTTTGAATGACACCAATAATTAAGCCAATTGTTGAAATTGATCATCTTGTCTTCATATTGTGGCATCATTCTTGGTGAGGGTAAGATGCTACTCAAGGTCAGGGTCATACCGGCCTGGGCCACATGCTCAGAGAGCTCCTCTATGTCTCTTTTCATGTAGTCCAGGGAGGTACGTCTCAGGTCATTCACACCAGCATGGACAATGACTGAGTCATATTTGTACTTGCCTTGGAGTGACCAAAGTGCTTGTGTTATGTGGTGGATCCTAGCGCCCGACAGGCATCTCACCGTGACCTTCTCCTTGTTCAGCCTGGTGAGCGGGACGTCAGTGTGCCTGATGATAGTCATCTATTACAAGTGTATCAGGTGTGTTGTTTAGCCTTAAGGGCTGTGACTGTTAGGCACACTGGCTTTGTGAGCTATGTGTTGCACGTGTTTTGTTTTGGGGTAGCAGTTGCTTGGGTGTCTGCTTTGGAGGTCTCTGCTGCTTAGGCAGATTTTTATTTAGAGCCTCCGAGTATGTTTTTGTGTGTTTATGTGTTTGGTCTGCTGTCGTGGTAGGTCTATGTGAGACTGGAATTGTACTGAGTGTGGTTTCCTTCTCCTCCTGACTGGTTTCGCCAGTACTAAGTTGAGAGAGCTTAGCCTCCAGTTTGGCTATATGGATGCATCTCTCACATGTGTTGGAATTTATTGGGAGGAGGAGAGGGTTGTCTGTGTACATGAGGCAGTTGTAACATTGCCTCAAGATTCCCAGATTCACCAGCTGGACCGGAGAGAATATTGACAACTGACCTTTGGACATGCTAGAATAGTATTGAGAATTCCTTTATAATTGAAAAAAAAAGGGCCAATGGGGAACAAGGTACTCGAGAGGACTTTGTGAGAGTGTAGTACTTTTAATTTTTTAGTGCTGACTTATATAATGGCTTTAGTGAGCAAGTGCCTTTAGTGAGCAAGTGCCAGGTAACTTAAATGCAATGTGTTACAGGTAACTTAAATGCAAAAATGACAAACAGTAACTTTCTTTTAAGTGAAACAAGGAAATGAGTACAGTAAGCAATTCAGATATCACTAGGGATCCACAGAAGCGCTGAAAAGCCGCGTTTTAGGTGGTATTAGCATTTCAGGGAAATAACAAGCAAACAAACAAAACGCATACAAACAGAGCTAGATTCAGCAGGTCTGGATCTAGTCTATGCTACAGCAAACAAGGTGTACCAATTTCAGTAAGAAACAGTTGAAATATGCAGGCACTATAAGCCTTTAACCAGAAATTCCCAACTCAGAAGGGCAGAGTCCAGCCTCTCCTCCCACAAGAGTGCAGACCACGAACCTTTTTAATGTAAAATAACTGGCCTGAAGCCCAAGTGCTTAAACCAGAACTAATACACTTTTAGAATAACAGACCCTGAGCCCTCAATCAGCAGTTCCCAACTTAGAAGGATGTAAGCCACCTGTCCTGCCACCACAGTGCAGGCCACAAACCTTCCTAATGTAAAACAACTGGTCTGAAGCCCAAGTGCTTAATCCAAAAGACTTAGAATGATAGCTACATTTTAATCAAGTTACTACAAAGCAGTAATAAATACAATTGAATACTTTAAAGAATGCCTGGATTAGTGCTCAAGTTATACAAACAAAGACAGATTCAGCAGGCCTGGATCTAGTCTACGCTACAGCAAACAAGGTGTACCAATTTCAGTAAGAAGCAGTTCAAATATGCAGGCACTATAAGCCTTTAACCAGAAATTCCCAGCTCAGAAGGGCAGAGTCCAGCCTCTCCTCCCACAAGAGTGCAGACCACGAACCCTTTTAATGTAAAATAACTGGCCTGAAGCCCAAGTGCTTAAACCAGAATTAATACACTTTTAGAATAACTGACACTGAGCCCTCAATCAGCAGTTCCCAACTTAGAAGGATGTAAGCTACCTGTCCTGCCACTACAGTGCAAACCACAAACCTTCTTAATGTAAAACAACTGGTCTGAAGCCCAAGTGTTCATGGAGAAAGCAGGGTTCTCACACATGCAATAATGTAGGTCACATGTATGTATATGCATTTGCCACACAGCTATCTCACATGTGCAATGCACATACTGTTGTCATACTGATAAGTCATACAGTAGTAAAGGCAAAACCCACAACACATTGTCATACACACACACTCACCAAGTACAGGATTCAAACCCCTACCTAACTACTTTATGATAATAGAACAGTACACATTAACACAATGTGCTATAAACATTACTGGATGTTTTCCTTTCCACAGCTGTATTTATAGGATGGTGACATCATCAGACTTGACAAAGATAAGTATACCACTTTTAAGGTGTTTTACTACTCTCCAAAAAGGTTGCTCCTCTCCAAGGAGATCACACACAGACAAACAAATAGTTGTCTTGAGGTCCACAGTGTCTCTGTTTATGGGTTCCCGGACTATTTGCTCCATAGCTTTTCAGACCAGGCTGAGTAGATATATCGGGCAATGGTTTCCAGGTTCTGTTGTGGCACACCCTTTGTGGAGCTGGATGACTGTTGGTGTATGCCATTCTTTGGGTACATAGCCTGTGTTAAGATTGAGTCTGGACAGTGAATGTAGGTGGGGGTGTAGTTCCTTTTGGGCATGGTGTGAGACACAGCCTGGGACACCATCCAGTACCCTTGATACTGTGTTCCTAGCTTTGGAGAGGGCTGTCTTTACTTGCATGTCCATGAAGTATGGGGCACTGCATTCTTCAGGGATGGACACAGTCCCTTTTGTGGGTGATGGTTGGGAGTTTGCACTGAACCTGTCCCCCAGGATGAGGGCAATGTAAGTTGGTTCAGTGTATTTCTTGCCATTTGTCAGTAGCTGACAGCATATTTGGAGGTTGCCACCTACATATTTGGTATAGCTAAGGAAGGCTTTGTGGTTGTTATTCTTACATTCCTTGGCAATTTATCCTTAAAAACTGGCTTTTGCTTATTTTATGAGCGATTGTTGTTCCTCCATAATAATGTTTAGTGATTCCTTTCCTTTTGTGAAGTTTGCTCTATCATGCATTTGTTTCCTCCTTCTGTTGTCTAGCTTATTTATGGGCAATGACCACCACATTGGTTTATTAGTTTTTGAGGAGTGCATTTAGTTTTATTTTGGATGTGTCAATCTATGCATCCCTGTAGATGCTCATAGGATGCACTTGTAAATGATTTGCCAGATTGTATACCATCATCCTTTAGCAAGGGAGCTTTGGAACTTTCCCCTTTGGTCTTGGGGAGTGTGCAGTTTGCTTTGGGAAATGTCTTCACAGTGGTTTCATTAACTGGGGGTGGGGGTGGGATGTGGATTTCCAGTGTGATTACTTTATGATCTGATATTACCAGCAAGGGGTTTATCTCTGTTGTGGAACACTGGTACCCCATGTTGATGATGAACAGGTCCAGTATGTTGTCAACTCTAGTGGCCATGGTGACCAGCTGTTCCAAGGTGTTAGATTGTTTAAACTATGGGACACATTGGGCAAGGGACATTGTACACGAGTAATTCAGCCAATCAATGTTTGGGTAGTTGTAATCTCCTCATATAATGGTGTTTGACAGGACCTTTATATTTTCCACTGTTCTCAGGAATACTGAGTGAGGTTCCTGAGATGAGGTAGGTGATGTGTAGCAGGCTACAATCTGTTAAGCAGCTTTGCCCAATGTTATTTGCACTTGCATGGTCTCCAAGGCCTCATGCTGTGCCACTAACCTGAAGGTCTGGGTATCCATAAGGTAAATGGATACACCCCTTCCTTTTGTATTTCACTTGTGGTTTTGGGTCCAAAGATCAGAGGGATTGTGAATGTTTTACATTTGAGAGTGGTCAGATATGAACCCTATTGAAACTGATCCTATTGTAATTAAGCAATGAATATTTCAAGTTCATGTTTAATTGGGTTACTTTACAAAACTCTACTTTGTATATTTAAAGCAGAAGCTAATCATAATATAATTGGTGTGTGAGATGTGAATAGTGGGTGGTTTGCTTAATATTTTAATCAAACCTGGAATAGTGTGTTCCATGCATGTATTTGCATATAGTTATTTGTTCCAGATGTTATTAGTTAAACTTCTTGATTCATCCATGATAAAAAACTCTAGAAGAAATTTCAGGCTATTGTACATGGGATTTAATATAGTTATACAATTTACCTTTATGATGGTTTATAAATGCTTATTGTTCAATGTTAATGGTTTAAATAATAACATTAAAAAGAGCTAGTTTGCTTAAGTTTATCAAAATGCATAAAGCATATATAATCTTTTTGCAAGAAACTCATTTGTTGAAAAACAGATTTAGATAAACTATCATTTAATGATTATACAATACTTACTGATTTTTGCTATATAAATAAAAGAAGAGGCACTCTTATATTGTGGAATAACACCCACATAATCCCTAAAATTTTAAACACATTCTAAGACAAGGATGGAATGTTAAGTTTAGTAGTGCTAGAAATTAATAAGAAATGTTACACATTGATTAACTCTTATTGCATACTTGGACTAGGAACTAAATGTTTGAATAAATACCTTGATACTATTGCATTATATGCAAAGGGTGAAATTATATTGGCTGGACATTTCAATTGTTTATTAGCAGACAGGGATACTTCTACAACTAGTAAATTTAAATTAATGACACAATCTAAAAAAATATATATTTTTATTGCCTTAATGAACCCCAGAGACACATATAATTTAAAATCACAAAGTTCACTTAATTACACCCATTACTCATTTAGGATTGATACCCAACTCAGCATTGATAAGGTTTTCATTTCGAATAACTCTTATTCAAAAAATAAATGATGTTTCAATAATTGCATGCCCTCTTTCTGACCATAATGTCCTTTTTTAGTTTGACTGTAAAATGATGATTTGATAATTTTACAAAGAATCCCAGCATATATAATAAAAATAAAAGGTTTTATGGAGTAGATTTTAAATGAAATAGATACATTTGCAGAAATTAATAATAACGGGGAGGTAACAGACACTATATTATGGGACACGTTAAAAGTCTATTTGTATGGTAGAATTAAAAACTGGTATCTTCAAAAAAGAAAAGAATGGGGCAGTGAATTATCAGAATTACAAATTAAAATAGATAAGTTAAAATTAAATCTAAAACTTAATGATAGAGTAGTACATATGGAATTATCAAACAAATAAAAAATACTTAGAAATATTAAATCACAAAGTTGCTATAAACTTAGAGAAACTAAAATTACAATATTTTTTCTGTAAATCCTAGGCATTTACATAAATTGGCTTTTAGATCCAAACAAATCAGTAAACTAAACCATATCTACATCTCCACCTCTAGAGACGGACAATATCGTTGATAATTTCTTTTGAAAAAATATAAACATTAAGTTGTCAAATCAACAAAATAATCTACTAGATAAACAAAATTAACAGAATTAAAAGAACAAGTCAAGACTCTAAAAAACAATAAAGGCCCAGGATTAGATGGGATAATCCCACAAATATATAACATCTTTCCTGATAAATACTAAAAATTATGCTAAGTACATTCTCTATGGTTAATCAAGAATTAAAAATTCCCCCTTCCTAGAAATAATCATTTCTCCTATTTTAAAACAAGGTAAGGACTCCAAGTCATGTTCATCTTATAGACCAATTTCTCTATTCAATATTGATTACAAAATTCTCATGTACATTTTGGCTAAGAGATTAAAAAATATACTACCCAGTTTAATAGATCATGATCAAACATGTTTTATTTTACATAGGGAAGTTCATGACAATATTATTAAATTATTATCTCTAATTGATGTTGCGAACAAAACCAAGAAACAACTAACTGTTATAAGTTTAGATATAGACAAAGCCTTTGCCTCCATTAGCTGGTCCTATTTAAAAAAAATGTTTTAAAGGTTATAATTTCTCCCCAGAATTTACTAATCTAATACTGAAACTATACAATGAATCTCAAACATATGTTAAAATCAGCTCATGCTTATCATCACCATTAAAAATTCTAAAAGGCACAAAACAAGGATGTCCAATGTCCCCATTATTGTTTGCTCTATTAGTTGAACCCTTCACTACATATATTAGAAAATATATAAATATAAAATGATTTTCTTTAAATAGTGAATATTGTCCAAAAATCCAACTATTTGCAGATGATATTCTACTAACAACTGGTGATATAGACTTTTCTATGCAATATATTCTAGATGCAGTTAATTACTTTGAAAAAAATATTGGGTCTAAAATTCAATCAAGAAAAAAGCAAAACACTATTAATTAATAAGAAAATCAATAAAACCTTGCAAAAATATAAAACATTCAATTGGTAAAAATGATACAATAAATTATTTAGGAATTAGTTTAAAATCCACATGGAAAGAGATTGTCCAACTAAACTTTATCAATCTATTAACTATATTTACTGATCTAACTAAAAAATGGAACAAAATGTTTTTCACTATGGAAGACAGATTCATAGTGATAAAGATGGTTATTCTGCCAAAAAATGTCCTATACACAATCCTTAATTCTATCCCCACCTAAACAATTCTTTAAGCAAATAGATTCCTTAATACTTAAATACCTTTGGTTTTCATGGAAACCAAGGTTAGCATATAAATAGCATATCAGAGTCTAGAACAGTAATGGGACTGGATTTCTCAGCATAGAACTATATTATATATTCTAAATCTGTTATTGTCAATATAATATTACATTGGATAACTTCTATATATACATCTAGCTGGAAACAACTACTTGAGATTCATATAACTTTTAATAGAAATATTGAAACACAAATTCATAATTCATTAGGAATTAGTAAAATATATTGGGCACTACATGAGTATTGTCTATTTTTTTTGTGTCTTTTGGCTTATCCCGGTTAGGGGTCGCCACAGCGGAACTCCAGTCCGCTAATGATTAGTAGTGGATTTTTACATGCCGGGTTACCTGCCCTGATGCACAACCTTCAACGAAGGCATTGTATACAATAAGAAATTTAGCCAATTCTCATATGGTATAAATCAAAATTTTTGCACATTTAAAAACATAATAGACAGTAATTATAGTTTAAAACAAACACCCTTCCTTATAATTCCCATAGCTTACACTCCAGACTGTCTGGATTCCTTCAATATTAATAAAATGTCAAAGCTTAAGGACAATAATTTAAAATTCTGGCACCAATTTAGAGATTAAAAACAAAATTAAATCAGTAAATTTCTTTTAGCTAGATATAATGTTAGCCAAGATAATTGGTGATATTTACAATCGCTACGGCAATTTATTGAATGTAAAGTTAGAGAATCAATAAATATAGAAATAGATTCTATACCAAAACTTGTACAACTTTTTATGTGTTGCAATTTGATGAACATTGAACATAAACTGAGAATCTCACCAATATACAAAATCCTACATAATGGGTTTTTACTCTTTGATTCAGCCTTTTGGGGTTACTCTATAAATGTAAATAAAGAAACTTTGTCAAATAAAAACAAGAAACAGTTATTAAACTCAATAAACAACACCACATTGTCATTATATTGGAGATTATTTATTTGAAAATGTATCCATAGAATTGTTTTTACTCCACACAAGATTACCATTGCATCCAAATGTAAAGAAACAAAATGTTGGAGATGTGGTGAAACTCTGGAAGCTAACTGCATTCATATGTTCAAAGAATGTAGAATTCTTACACATTATTGGAATGACTTTAGACATTTTATAAATGCTTTATGGTCTGATAAGTGTCAAACCACTAATTCTTTGATTTTATTCAATGTACCTGCCCCAAGTGTAATCCCTAAATATCAGTTACCAATTCTTTGGTTAATTTTGGCTATTGCCAGAAAAATTATAACATCGAACTGGAAAAATAAGCAAGATCTTGTATTTGCTGATTTTATAAGACTATTGAGGTGTGTATGTAAAAAGGAAATGCAAACTGTTTGTACTAGAACATCTAATTTAACTCATAAAATAATAGCTTGGCAGAAACTGCAAATTTTATTAGATAAATATTAATGGTTCTTATAGATTAAGTCAAAGTTTGTCATGGATGACTGCATATAGTGTAAATAGTTGTATATTCAGTGTATATTTTATGTTTTGAATTATATTAATTGTCAATGTCTAACAGAAAAATCAAATACAGTATCTTGTATGAGACCCCAGATAACCTGATGCTGAGGTTAACAATTAACCTATCAAAGAGATCAGAAGGTAATTTTGTGAAGTGAGAATGAACTTATCCTGCTTTGCATTCTTAGATAGGTAATATTTGTGATGATGTAATGAATGCATATTTGTTTTTTTTTCAAGACCTATGACCCATTTAGAAACTGACTGGACATGAACATTTGTTTTAACCAGAAGTTATTAAGCAAATCAACTGTCTCTTTTATGAAATAACAAATCCTTAATTTTCAGATGAAAACAGGGAGCATATTTCATTAACATATCTGTGTATAAAACTTACCTGATATACAAGCAGCTGCACATTTTTAATGGTATCAGATCTGCTGCTAGCTCCTCTGATGCCCTGTGCTATTCCTCAATCTGGGGAACTCATTAACATTAAAAAAGGTCTTCCCACACATGAGAACCAAAAAAAAAGTTATCTTGCTCTAGTAGCAAGCAGGTTTCTACACCTTGCATGCTTATACTACACACAAAGTGCTGAAGTGCTTCTCTCTGACACTAGCATACAGAGGGCAGGACATATGGGCAACCACAACAGCCACTAGCTTAGACGGGGTACAAAATTAAAGAAAATTATCTTAGTTTTATTGTTTAAAAAAAAAAATGCCTCTCACAGCAAGACGTTCTCCCATTCGATTCTCAGCTAGAGCATCTTCTATGTGGAGGCATGCATGAATGAGTGTGCCTTTGTTGAAAGTTGTACATCAGGGCTGGCAACTCATCATGTAAAAATCTACTGCCAATCATTAGCGGACCGGAGTTCTGCTGTGGCGACCCCTAACCAGGAAAAGCCGAAAGACACAACAACAACCAGTAAAGCAGCTACTTATTTATTCTTTTTTTAACTGGTTTGGGATGTCAGTGTGTGACTGCTGAAAAATAGAGTGCTCACACATTAGTAGGTAAGGAGAAAGGATACGAGTGCTAGAATAACAAGTTTTATATCATTATGCATTTTTTGAAAGATGTGACATATAAAACTCAAAAAATCTCAAAAGTATGTCATTAGTTACTGAGTTAAAGTTGGTGAGGGTTAAAATAATAATGACTTTTGTGTTAGCAGAAAGTGCATTTTCCAATGGATGTAAATTCTGCACTGAAATGCATGTCATTCTTTAGTGACTTGATGCTTAGGGTCAGGGGAAAAGTTTAAAAATATTGCTGTTACAGACTTAA
Organism: Protopterus annectens; assembly: GCF_019279795.1. Lineage (NCBI taxonomy): Eukaryota > Metazoa > Chordata > Ceratodontiformes > Protopteridae > Protopterus > Protopterus annectens. The sequence goes on from NC_056729.1 coordinate 1,264,102,954, forward strand.
AGGAGTACCGCACCCACAGACTCAAAAAACATATTTAAAACATCATGGCATGATGTTTCCTACACTTTAACAGCACTCTGGGGTTATTTACAGGATTTTAAATATTTTTATATGTAATTACAGACTCTGACCACCTGGAGTACAGCATATTGACGTGGTTTGGATAAATCAGGTTGCCACTCAGTATCCCACAAGTCATTGTTTTGGTCAGAAATGTTACATCATGCAGGCCTGCATTTGCCTAAAGCTCTTGTCATTTCATAGATGTTGCATGCATATAAAGTTCTTAGTAACATAGAACTTGCTGTTGAATGACTACTTAAAACTGAAACAGTGCAAATGTCACAGAACACACAGAAAGTGCTGTTTACTGCTGCCTTTTTTCTAATTTAGTTTAAATGGCACTAATTTGTGACGTAATGAATTGCAGTTCTTTTACTTCAACCCTCCCCCGCAACACCTAGCTTCCCTGGCTGTCAAAGTCCTGAGGGTAATTTGACTTGGTAATTTCATTGACTGGCAGATCTCAGCAGGGTGCTTGACTCATGCAAGTGAATCTTTGCTGTAGCATTTCTTTTGTTACAGGGGACATTTTTTATTGCTGCACTGTAGCCATGGCCTTACTTTACTGCATTAGCATCCAGTTTGTATAGCAACTTCTGTAACATCTTCCACCAGGGAGCTAAATAAAACTTTTAAAATATTAAACCATTTTAGATCTTTATTAGTTTAAGTGTCTAAGGTATCACTTCATGCTTCCACCTTGCTAAAAATGATTTACATGTGCAAAGTGTGTTGGTATTCAGTGTTTGCCTACATATTTTTTTACTGCACTGATTGGTTCGCAAAAAAACTTTTGCAGTGTCCCTGGATTTGTCTTTGTACATACAAACCACATTGCTATATTTTCCCCTTCTTTTTTCGTGTCTCCAGAAGTCACTTCTGACAAAATAATAATTTTTTTTAATAAAGGATATCAAGGTTAATTTACCTTGAATCAGATAATGGATGACACTGGAAAGAATCACTGTAGAAATATTTGTGCTTGGACTAAATCCGTTACTAAATATTTGCCAGACTACAGTTGAATTGGTGCTATGGCTTTAATTATCCACCATTACATTCCAGTTTTTCAGTGTAGTGACAACCTGCCTTGCCCATATACCTTTAGACACACACACACACACACACACACACACACACACACACACACACACACACACACACACACACACACACACACACACAGTACATGCCCATATACCTTTAGACATGAATATGCAACTACTCCTGTTCATGTATGTGAATTCATCTTCAGACTTACGGTGTTGAAGCTACACCATCTGTCCTTACTTAGAAACTTCAATCTTTTGTTAAGGCACAACCAATATGAGGTCCAAATATGAACATTCTTCCAAACCTGGCCATTGCAAAGTTATTACCAAAATATGAAAATATTCCTAATTACCATAAACTAAGTCCAAAACAAATTTTGCAATCTGTACATATGTACAACATACAAGCACAGATCTTTTATCATGTAGACACATCATTGTAAATATACACATTCTTGGTGTAGCCTTCATAATGCTGAATGGGCACATGCCAAGAGAAAAAGCTGGGTAAGGAACACCAAACCACTGATATGCCTAGGACAGGCACAGTACTTCTGGTCGTCGGTGTCTGAAGTGTCCCATACCCGAGCTGGGTACCCATTCAGACTGCTGGTAGCAGCAATGACTCCTGACTGGATGCAATGCCAGCACTCTGCCTTTTACATGTGTCCTTTCGGCAGTGGTCATAAGGACGCAAAGGGGGGACCGAATGTCAAGGATCTTCCCATGTCCGACATACATTTACTACACCTGAAGGGAGGGAGGGAGACAGAGGAGAGGTCAACCAAGACAACATGTGTAAAGACTAAGACTGCCCCATACTTTGTCTATTATTGCATGTGTCGTTTCCCTGAGGGAAACACTGCATCACAGTGGCAGCCGTGAGGCCATGCTTAATTAGGACAGCAGCACGATGGGACTGAGCTGAAGAGTCCCCCAGTTCCCAACTGCAATCCAGGTAGGCCACAAGATCCCTGGATGGCTGGGTATGCCTGACATGATGCACCCACCAACACAAGAGCAGTTGGCACAAATCTCTGAGGAGGAACCTTCCTGGCCTTGGTGCATAAGGTCTTTAACACAACAGTATATAAAACTGATCTAATGTTGCAGCACATTCAAACTTGAACCTTATCTGATCCAATACAATTCCAAAAATAACACTGAAAGAATACAGTTAGACATTGTACACTGACATACAAAGTTATATAATAAAAACACGGCATTATTCTCTTATGAATCAGCACGCACAGTGGAAAATGCTGTGGACTTTCCTTCCAAGACAAAGTAATAGCTTACTCATCCAGAACTAAAGAAGCATGAAGTAATTAGCAATGTATTACAACCAACACCAGTTTACACTGATAGCACAAAGAAGACTAGAATTGAAGAAATACAAGAAAGAGACTGTGTGGGAATGGGAATTACATAGCTAAAGTGGGACTAAGCTATGTGATCATAATTATTGAGACTGGGATTGTCCCTTTAACATCATGGAAGGCTGAAATATGCAACCAAGTACGTTTGTGCTAGTGTCCACAAATTAGCCAAGCATCGATTAGCATGCCTACAGTTATAAATACGGATATGGTCAGTGTTTCATACATTTTGTTAACAGTGTAGTGGATCATACAGTAAAATTGCTCACTAGAAGCTGTAATATCAGCGATACTGTCCTTAACATATTGCTGCCAGGACCCCATAAAATGAAATGCAGCAGATAAAATATATGTTAGAGTCAGTATTTCACCAGATGATGTAATGCAATTTAAAATTTGCTTTCCTAGCATGCCTTTTTAACTTCAGATTACAAAAACAGACAACGGCAGTGGAGGACTGGAACTATGCATGATGGCCTGTGTTTAAGGAATGAGGAGTGAAATGGCACACTACCCCAAAATATTCAAAAACATTGAACAACCTCGGTCTTGAATGAAACAAACACCACATCAGCCATGTGGTACATTAAAAGATGAGGGAAGACATGCTGGCTGTCTTTGGAAACAGACAGTTATCATAACGAGAAGTCATAATGTATACTGAAACAACCTTGTGCAAAAAAAAAGGCCAGCAATATGACATCACGTTCCCCAAAAGTACTACTATACCCAAATTGAAATCAGGCAAATTTACTGCTATGCGCTTATGACAGAGCAGCTCTCAATTAATGAAAAATATCAACATTACATGCATGTAAGCTATGCTTGCAACTTGATTCACGACACAGCTAGATGACTACATAAATGCCATAACCCCAGCAGAAAGGCAATTACCACCCACTTAAAAACATTTGCTCCAGCAGATCTCATGATACAGCTTTATGTTACTTCATACAAAACAAAAAAAACAGTGAATAAGCTACTGCCTACAACTCCAGAATCCAAAGACAACATGCTCCAATTACATCCAGATAATTTAATTCATATCCCATTTCTTCCACAATCTACTAAATCAGCCCTTAAATAAGCACTGTTAACCCTGCATGGTTAGACATTCCTTTATTTAACTTACCACAAAACCTTCTAACACAATATTACTTTTCTTGCCTTAATTACATCATACCTTTACTCCATCCGTCATGCAAGTCCCTTAATTTTTTTTGATCATTTTCCTTTTGTGTAAGCATTGTAACCTCATGACTAGCACCACCTTTACATTGTTCTCACACCTTTAAAACATCTACATAAAAATCTATGTGCTTTTCAGGTATACTAAAATATATGTATATATTTAGTTACTTTTAATATTTAGTTTATAGTGGATTACAACAGTAATAAAATGGCAGGAAGTGTTTAAAAGGCATGCATAAAATTTCCCTAGTCACAGGCCAAATAAGACATCCTAAACCTTAGCCAACAAATTCTTCACTGGGCACGGTTCACATATCAGCTGCTAACAAGTTCTACTGTCCACCAAAAATTTCTATGCAAAAACAAATACGGAATGTGCAGCTAGTCATAATTTCACTTTTTAAGCACCAGTGCATCTACCAAAAATTCTGCTTATCTGAAATGTGTACTGCTCCCACACTTCCAATCTACAAGAAATCAGTTCCCTACACAACTAACAAACATTTTTCTCAAAGCCTCTAAATATCAAAACAAGCTTGTTTAAATATTAAACTTTAACGTGATTACAGAAACCTCTATAACTCTATGTACAACACACCTCAGAAACATCTGTGGATGAAAACAATCCATAAAGTTTAAAAATAATAAAAGCAGGAGACATCCTCTCAAACTGGCACGAAGTACTAATTTTTTATTTCACATTCACACACAGTTACTAAAAATATGACTTGAAGATATAATTTACTTTGCTGTACAGACCCTGTTGTAGACTGTTTACCTCTCAACTAAAGAGTACGTTGTGTGGAACACCAATGTCCTGTGCTCTCAGGCTGTTATGTCAGCTACTCCACTTGCACCAAAACAGCCTCAAGTTCACAGTTGAAATGTCAGTCCAACCCCATGCTCTGATTCAAATATATGTATGTAAAAAATAGGTGGATGGGTGGAGATTTGAAACCCCAAACTCTGCTCCTAAGTAAGAGGTGGCACACATTAAAAAAGTGCAAGACAAACACACCACACATCAGTTCAGAGCAGATGTACTGCACTCCGGGCATGTTTAAAAACAAGTTCACATTTAAAAAACAAGATCACATTTAGTGTCCCACCTAGACTCTGATGTTCCTCAAGAAGTCCTGCCTGTTTAATGGGGCTCCAGAGAGCACACCAGAACTACCAGGTTATAGCCTGCTACAGACCACCCCCTCCCAAACCCAGGAACCCCACTCAGCCTTCGTGAGAACACTGGGAAATATGAAGGTCTCTCCAAACACCATTATATTGGGCGACTTCAACTACCCAAACATAGACTGGTAGCATTACTCTAGCTCCAACACCCTAGCCCAAAGGTTCCTAGAATTTATAAACTCAAATGCTATGGAAAACTTGTTACCACTCCCACAAGAGTGGAAAACATACTGTACCTGATTAATTCCAACATGGGTACTCTATGATCCAGACCAGAAGTGTATCCCTCACTGGTAAGATCAGACCATTAACTAATCTCACTGCATATTCACATCACTACCCCACCCCGTGCCCAGAAAAACTCCTTTAAAGGAAATTTATCACTCCTTAAAACAGATGTGAAATCCTTCAAAGCCACCGGGCCTGTGGAAAATAAGACCCAGACCGCAGAATCCTTTATAAATGCATTCTATGAACACCTTCATGAATGCATGGATCATGCGATCCCAAATAAAACCAAGACCCAATCCTCCAAAGGCAGACGTCCTGTCTGGTGGACCCCAGCCATAAACAAACTATACAATAGAAGGAGGAAGCTAATAAATGATAGAGTAAAATCCCAAAAAGGGAAGGCATCACTGATCAGTATTAGCAAAAAACTACAGGCACTCATGAAATTGTCTAAGGGCTGCTTAGAGAGAGAAATTGCACAGGACACTAAGGATAATCACAAGGCTTTCTTTAGTTATGTTAGGAATCTGGGTGGTAATTCCCAGATATGCTCAGAATTAGTCCATAATGACCAAAAATACACTGAACCCACAGACATTGCCAAGATCCTAGCTGACAGGTTCAGCGCAAAATCCCCCCCCCCTCACCAAGACCATTGACGAGGGGAAGGTGGTCCACACAGAATACCTGGACCTCACAAAAGCCTTCGATACAATACCCCACTCGGGCATTATAGATAAGCTCACCAGCTTAAATATAAAGCCCTATGTCACTAGATGGATTGCAAAATGGCTCAAGGACAGAACCCACACGGTTAGAATTGCATTGCCATGTCAGACTCCAAACCACTTACAAGTGGAGTGCCACACGGCTCAGTCCTGGGACCTCTTTTGTTCGGTATATATTTCTCAGAGGTACAGGCCAACACGGAAGGACTGTCTGACCAAATTCGCAGATGACTGCAAACTGGGTGCCATAATCGACTCTCCAGCCAACAAAAGAATCCTGCAAAAGGGCCTCATAGAAATAGACAACTGGTGCCAGAGCCATGGCCTCAAGCTGAATGCCAAAAAGTGTATAGTCATCCCCTTTGGCAAAAACAAAGATCCCACAAATTACCACATAGGTGGTAATCCATTAAGTAGAGAAGTAATTACGGACCCTGGTAATCACCGCACCATAAGCTTAACAAGTGTAGTCTGCAAAGCTATGGAGAGGATCATAATGGAGCTCATAAACAAAGATATAGGGGACTTGCAGACATTGGACCCAACCCAGTTTGACTTTGTCAAGGGCAGATCATGCCCAACCCAGTTTGGCTTTGTCAAGGGCAGATCATGCCCAACCCAGTTTGGCTTTGTCAAGGGCAGATCATGCCTTTTGAACTTAGTCGACTTCTTCGAAACAGTCACCAAGGCCATTGATGATGGAAAGGCAGCCATACAGCCTACCTTGACCTTGCTAAAGCTTTCGACAATACCCCACTCCGGTATTACAGAAAAAATTACCAGCTTAAATGTAAACCCATATTTCACAAGATAGGTTGCAAACTGGCTTAAGGACAGAATCCACACGGTTAGAGTTGCTGGCACTATGTCAGACTCCAAGCCAGTGACAAGTGGTGTCCCACAGGGCTCGGTCCTTGGCCCCCTATTGTTCGGCATCTACTTCTCAGAAGTAGAGGCCAAAATAGGAGGACTTTGGCTGACAAAGTTTGCAGATGACTGCAAACTGGGTGCCATAGTGGAAAGTGCTTCGGACATGGATATCCTTCAGAGGGGACTCACGGACACTGATAGCTGGTGCCAGAGCCATGGCCTGAAGTTAAACACCAAAAAATGTATAGTCATACCCTTAGGGAAAAACAAGGTAACCCCAAGCTACCATATAGGTGGTAATCCACTAAGCACAGAAGAGGTTATGAGGGACCTGGGGACCCATGTTGACAGTGGCCTTCTTGACACTCACGTTGCTAAAGTGGTTAGAAAGACCTTCTACATTGCCCACCTGATCATGAAGGGATACACATGCAGATCTAGTGAGGTCATTGTTCCCCTGTACTCTTCACTTATGAGACCAATGATAGAGTACAATGCCCCATTCGGGATGTATCTCACCCGACACCTGCAGCAATTGGAGACCACAAAAGTTCCTCACCAAAAGGATAAAGGGACTCCAAAATCTGTCATATGCTGCCAGATTGAAGAAACTCCAGCTCTATTCAGTCGCATACCATCTGCTCAGAGGTGACCTAGGCCTGACATACAAGGCCATGTCAAAACTGGAATTAATGGACATGTTCCACCTCAAAAAATCCAAATCCACCAGAACCACTATAGCAAGCGACTTAAACCTTAGCACGGATATAAATAGGACGTGCTGGAGGGATAGATTTATCACTCAGAGACCACCTATGCTGTGTAATAAAATCCCGGTCCATGTGAGGCAGGGCACCTTGCTGGCTCTGTTCAAGAGAAATATTGACCTGTGGATGGGAGATCGTAGGTTTACCCCAGGAATCATCTGTGTCACTGCTGGACAGAGGCACAACAAACTAATGGGCACAGTATTTTGATATAAGGGGTGGTGTAAGCCACAAAACTTTGGGCTAGGCTTATAAATGCCTTAGGGCAGATAGTCTAGTATAAACCTATGAACCTATAAAGCAATGTCCAAATGGACACATTCCAAGTCAGAGTCACTGCTAGCCATGTGCTCTAGTGTGATAAACCTCACCACAACAAGAAATAGAGCTTGCTGGAGGGACAGCTTACTGTCAGACTCCCCATGCTTTGGAACAAAACTAACTACAATAGGCTGAGGCCCTCACTAACTCTTCAATAGCAAGCTTGATGAGTGCATAGCTAACAAAATACACCCTTGGGATTACTTCATTGACTCTGCTGTTAAAATAAAGTGAAAACACTAACACCCTATTCCAAAACTCAGAATCAGTTTTGCAAGGATGTGTCAATGCACACACCAACACAAGAGCAATTGTCCAATCTCTGAAGATGAACCTTCTTGGCCTTGGTGCATAAGGGCTATGCTGGTAACTGGCAAGGGGGCACCAAAAGGACACATGTAAACACACTGTAAAAGCACTACAGCCAATGTATGCACAGAAAGGGCACATATAAATCTCCTCTAAAGGAACTATAGACAATGTATGCCAGTGGAGGAGGGTAGGAAGTTGAAGAATGGGGGGGGGGGTGGCTTGCAATGACTCCAAGCAGAGAAAAAAAACACAACCTGGCTTGTGCATTGATCTAAGTGATAACGACTTCTACTGAAGTGAGAAACAGTGACAGCAGCTGCTACTTTTCCCAGAAAAGTGATAATGAGCAACTGCTATATTATAACTACAAGTATTGCAAATCTGATAATGACCTTCCTTTCATTACTGCAAAGGTATGCATGCTCAGATACAGGTGATAATTACTGCACATAACGTGTTGATTAGGCATCCATTATATTACATTATGCAGTTGTTCTGTAACACACTCAATCAGTAAGGAGAAGATGTGAGTAACTCAGTCAAAAAACAGTTGGCTTGAAACAGACTAATGAACAGCTGAACCAGCAGAGTCTTGACATTACCTATAATTGTAAAACATAATTTTAAGTCACCTATAGCAAAATGACACTCATCTATAATCCTGCTGTCACCAACTACAAAAAGTTGTAATCTTAAAACACAGTATTAATTTAATTAAATAAATGCTGCACTAACAGCTTGTCTGACCTGTGAGTTCCACAACTAAGCAGAATTCTGTAGAAAGCAACACACACATCGTTTCATAAAACAGCATACCCTCCCCCAAACCATTAAGCCAGGCCTTGTACATTCATATAAATACATACATTAAATTGCATAAGACAATGAATATTTTAAATGCCAAAATATTAAATTCAATGAAAGTCAGTACCAAGCCAGAAACCAATGCACTTAGCACCTCATCTAGTTGCAGATGACCATTTGCACCTCTGCTGGCACCTATTGTTAAATCCAGCATTTCCAAAAGCCAAGGCTGACCTGTAGCAATTTTAACATGTACACCAAATGACTCAAGCTTCCCTTACCACAAATTGAAATTATGTAACATTTTTTATATAAGTAGTCCAATGTTTTAGTTAATGTAACAAGTAATTGCACAGGACACTAAGGACAATCACAAGGATTTCTTTAGTTATGTTAGGAACCTGGGTGGGAATCCACAGATATGCTCAGACTTACTCGAAAATAACATAAAATACACCGAACCCACATACATTGCCAACATCCTAGTTGACAGGATTCAGCGCAAACTTCTCCCTCCCTTCCCCACCAAAAGGGCAAATATCTATCCGAGCAGAGTGCTGCCCCCCTGACATCTCAGATGCTCAGGTAACAGCCGCCCTCTCAAAAGCAAAAAACACAGCATCAATGGGACCACCCTGTGTCCTCAACGGATCCTGGAAACTATCGCCCCATAAGCCTGGCTAGTTTGGTCTGCAAAGCTATGGAAAGGTTCATCAGGGACCTCATAAATAAAGATATTTGGGACCTACAGACACTGGATCATACCCATTTTGGCTTTGTTAAGGGCCGATCCTGCCTCTTATACCTGGTTGATTTCTTTGAAACGGTCACCAAGGCCATTGACGAGGGGAAGGTGGTCCACACAGCCTACTTGGATCCTTGAAAAAGCCTTCTATACAATACCCCACTCAGGCATTATAGATAAGCTCACCAGCTTAAATATAAACCCCTATATGTCACTGGTTGCAAACTGGCTGAAGGACAGAACCCACATGGTTAGAATTGCTGAAGCCATGTCAGACTCCAAACCAGTTACAAGTGGCATCCCACAAGGCTGAGTCCTGGGACCTCTCTTGTTCGGTATATATTTCTGGGAGGTACAGGCTAACACTGAAGGACTGTGGCTGACAATTCTCAGATGACTGCAAACTGGGTACTGTAATCGACTCTCCAGCTGATGCAAGCATCCTACAAAAGGACCTCATAGAAACAGACAACTGGTGCCAAAGCTATGGTCTCAAGCTAAATGTAAAAAAGTGTATAATCATCCCCTTTGGCAAAAACAAAGTGCCCACAAATTACCACATAGGTGGTAATCCATTAAGTACGGAAGTAGTAATTAGGGACCTGGGGCCCCAAGTTGATAGCAACCTCTCATTTGACAAGCACGTGGCCAAAGTGGTTAGAAAAACATTTTTGGGATGTACCTCATCATTCACCTGCAGCAACTGGAAAGACCCCAAAAGTACATCACCAACAGGATCAAAGGGCTCAAACAAATGCCATATGCTGCCCGGTTAAAGAAACACCAGCTCTACTCAGGGTCATACTGCCTGTTCCGAGGCGATCTGTGCATGACGTATAAAGCCATACCCAACCTGGAATTAATGGACATGGTGCACCTCAGAAAATCCAAATCCCACGGTGCTACGCGCTCAAGAGACTTGAACCTCAGCAATGAAATAAATAGGACATGCTGGAGGGACAGATTCATAAGCCAGAGGCTCCCTTCAGTCTGGAATAAAATCCCAGTCCAGGTTAGGCAGAGTCCCTCACTGACTCTTTTCAAGAGAAATCTTGATGAGTGGATGGGAGATCATATGTGTACGCCGGGTATCACTTCTATGGCACAGTATGCTAACCTCGAAAAAGGGCATAGCAAAATAAATTTAAAATGGATGGAGAAAGCCAAGCACATTCTGGCTAGGCTTATAAATGCCCTAGGGAAGATAGCCCAGTATGAACCTATATGTGATGGGTGTATGCATGCATGTTTTTTTAACTAAAGCAGATATAAAAGTAACCAATTCCCCAGTATTATTTGCATTTTAAGTACTCTCCTTTTATGGCCTCATGCCAAGATACAGACTGCTCAAAAATTCCCAGACATGCATATTGAAGAAGGTCTGACCAAGACATGCAAATGTCCAGCAGTGATCCCCAGGGTAAATGTTCTGTTTCCCATCCACTCGTCAAGGTTTCTCTTGAAGAGTGTTAGTGAGGGGCTCTGCCTAATGTAGACTGGAATCCTGTTCCAAAGCATGGGGAGTCTCTGGGACAGGATTTAATTGTTTTATTAATTGCACTGAAGAAGTGTTGTTCTAACATGAAAGCTTTGCATGCTTTTACCTTTGTAGGATATTAAATTTGCTTCCTGACTTTGCTGGTTTGGCTTTTTTCCTTTAGGAACCCAAAGAAACACAGGGAGAACATACAAACTTCAGACATTGGCCAGAGGTCAGGATCAAACCTTGTACTTCATGCGTGGGAGGTGAAGATCTCAACCATTATTACAACTGTCAAACAATGATGCCTTATACAGAAAATAGATTGCTGACAGTCTTCCAATAAGTATTTAACCATGGAAACAAGAACAACATCTTCTAAAATTCACACTAAAGGTCCAGGACATCCTTTTTAAGAACGTAGAGAATCTTACTGATAAATGAAAAAGTAAAATAAGTATAAAAGCTACAGGAGTTATAGCTTTGCTTGATGTAGGACAGCCTTGGAATCAATGCTATACTCTCTAAGTATTCTTAAATTCTATTTTGGACTGAAAAGCCAGAAACAGTAAGTGCACAGTATATCTTTAACCAGATAAAGATGCCCTGAACACACACTCCCATCATAACACAACCATTAAACCATTTTATGGTGTGGTTTCTTCAGACAAACTAACAGCTTTATTTTGTTGTATTTTTCATATGCAGCCACAACTGATTAATTTGTTGAGCCTTCAGTTGAGAAAAAAAGCAGCTCACCACATCCAGCAGTAAAGAACTGTGCAGTAAGCATCAAAATTGCTAGGTACATATCTTTCAGTCTCACATCAAGAAGTGAAACAAAACCAAAAATAATCACCGTCAAAGGTCGCAGAATAAGGAGAGTTTTAAATATAAGTACTATGGAATTAGAATATTTAGGGGAATAAAAGAATATACATTAATGTGTATTTTCCATAGGAAAAAAATTAGCTTGCCACTGTAATGGTTGTCATTACTGATTGAGTCACTCCTTCCTTTTCTATCAAATAGTCACAAACTACAGGAAAGATTTTTTTAGGTAAAATATAGCAGGTCCCCAAAAATCAAATACAACTTTGAGTTATGGGTAAGACTTGAGATAATAAGTGGAAAATGCAAAGGTACAATGTATAAAACCCACAGATGAATGTGCCTCTCAACTTTTTGCTCTAAAATTAATCCAACCATAATGGGGGATAAAGGCCTAAAATTAGGCACATTTGCTATATGCTACTCTCAGTTTTAAAAAGCTAATAGAAGGCCAGGCTTTGCCTCAACATGCATTTTCTGAACAGTAAGAAATGTGAACCTGGAATGCCTGTCACTATTGACTGGCTGCAATAATCACTTGTGATTTACCAAAAAAAACCCAACATTTTAAGAGGTATATAGCAAATCAGGACAGTTGGGGGTATGCAAATGAGTAATGATATATGGGTGTGTAAAACGGATTATCAACTCTAACTGAAATAAGCAATTTATAAAACACATTCATTCTGCATTATTGCTATCCTCACATTACTCAAGCATTATAAAATATAAATTTTACTATATTTGTTTAGAGGAATTCGTTAACTTTTGATTTGTTTCCATTTAAAGTTTTCTCTCTAATAAGCAAGACGCCAATAAGATTTCCAATGGCATGCGGCAACTGTGAATCACAGCGCTGAAACAGCACCAAAAGATAATTTAATTTGGTCCAGTAGGTTCGGCGAGAAATCCAATCCCACGCCTCTAGCATTTGCTTCTGCAGTAACTGTTCCAAGGCTCTATCCGACCTCAGGCTGCCGCTATCTTCTGGGAGTACAGGGTTCGTTCTGGATCGGGTGTAAGTGAAGTCCTTCCGTATGTCTGGAAGCAGCACTTGCTCCAATTTCTCCAGGATGTCCAAGTTGTTTAACTTCCTTACCAGACCCATCATGAAGCGTCTTTGGGATGTATCGCCGCTTCTGGAAAACCATTCTTTGGTAGTACACAACTTGGAAACTAACAGACAGCTTCCGCATACCCCGCAGACAGTAATACACCCATTAATACATCTCAGCTCGAGACCAATGCCTCTTCCGAATCTTCCATGTCCTACCATCAATCTCTGGCATGTTACCCGGATTTATGATTATCCAACATATATTTCCCAGAAAATAAAACTAAAGTGCTAGGGTTAATAACGCATTTTTCCACTGTAGCAGTTTAACTATAAAGGAGACAAGCTAGAAACTTTACCTGAGTCTATGTATATAATTAAACATTCAAAAGGGTCAGGAAGTTGAAATCGACTCGGCAATGTTGATTTTTGCTAGTTTTCCAGGCAAGTTTGAAACCTATACCACATCTGTGAGGGTTTGGGACGGGTTGCGATTACTCCAAATAGCCTCTTTCCGGACTGTGAGAAATACCAACCCTTCTGCACATCCTAACTACTTAGTTCGAACTTCATGGGAATGGGGAATAAGATACTAATTACTGCTTCTTATGGCGTGCTCTGTGTTAAACACAGAGGCGCCATGAGAATGTACTACTAAGGGTCAATGAGGTAGCAGGGCTTGTTAGCACTAATAGTTCTGAACCACAATAGCTCATGTTTTGTGTGCATAACTGTGCAGTCACATTCTACCTAGCCCTTCTGTTACACTCCTTTTAACTGTAGTGTTAAATTAGAAAAAAAAATAAACAGCTTAGCGAGTGTAAATAGAAGGCTAGGCAGATCATGATCGCATAGTTATGCACACAAAAAAGAAATTGTTACCATTACGAACAAATCAAAAACACGTGTACGCGTTTCTAAAGAGACCTATGACAAAAATTGGAAGTTATACTGCTTATTATAACTAACTAATGCAAAAACAGAAGAAATTAAGCTACGACTGCATTGATTTTATAAACAAAGTTGACTTACCAATTTAGCTGATCCCTGAAAAAACGCTGTTAACAGCAAAGCTTCCCGCAACAGGTTCCTTTGGCAAAATAATGCGTACTGGAAACACCGACAGGAAAAGAACTTGTCTACCTCCTGCAGCTCTAATTTAGCACTCCAAGGCTGGGGGAAGGACAAGGCAGCTGTGACATCACAGAATGGGTGGGTTTGTTTGTTTGACCGAGGCCGGCTGCGGTGATGTCACTTCGGGGGAGGGAATTGTTAAAAAAAAATACCTCCACTGCCTGGCCGTGATGATGTCAGTAATTGGGGGACTCCAACATGCTTTACTGAAACGCGAGAGAATGTTTTTGGAAGGTAAACAATCCCTGTACGCTAAGGTAGGCTTGTTTCAGCAAAGTGAGGGGAATTGAAATGTTTTGAACAATGCTTTGTTGTTTGTTTATGCAGGAACGTGTAAATAGGGAGGAAAAAGGCAGGGAAGTTGAGGAATTCTGTTTAGAAAACCGTTGTACTCCTTTAAACAGTTGCTAGAATAAGATGTTTTGCATTAATATGCATTTTCTGAAGGATATGATGTCTGAAACTTAAATCTCTGTCAATATTTAGTGAACTGAAGTTGAGGTGTCAGGGACAAAGTTTAAAATATTGCTCATATAAGCTTAAACAGCATTAACATACATTTTCTTAAGGACTGGCATCTGAAATTTAATTTTTTATCTGTTAGTGATTTGAAGTTGTGGAGTACAAAATATTGAACTTAGAAGAATGTTACTAGAATAATATGTTTTGTTTTTGGTATGCATTTCCAGAGGGATATAGAGTCTAAAGCTCAAATGTCTGCCATTATTTAGTGATCAAGATGGGAGGTCAGGGACAAAGTTTAAAATATTGTTCTTAAAAGTTCCAAACATTATTAGAATAAGAAGTCTTGCATTAGTATGCATTTTCTGAAGGAAATCAAGTCTAAAACTCAGATGTATGATAGATCACTATAAGGAAGTATCCCCAGCAAAGTCCACTCATTCTGAGAGCAGCACGGGTAAATTGCGTGCACAATGATTTTTAATTTAACTGCAGTATATTTTGTGTTGGAACAGCAAAGGGATATGCATTGGAGGGGGTAGGTTTCTTGGTCCTGTTTGTAAATGTGGTGGTTTACTTTAACATAGGACTATAAAAGTCCAGTGGAGATATAAAACATAGTCCAGTCTAGAATGTTGGTTGTTGGGATGCAAGTGATATTGCACTGTTGTGAAATACTATTTCATTAAAAGTTCCCATTGGATTTGTCCTTGGTCACTGTTATGTTTTTATGAAAAATCTCGCCAGGATTCAATAAACTCCATGTAGGAATAGTGTAGCTTCCTACAGTAAGTGAACCATGTCTGTGTCCACATCCACCTTTCAGTAGCATGCCATCCATATTCATGAAGGTACGCTACTGAGAACAGATCTATGAACATGAACATGGAAAGAGTGCAGGGGGCATGTTGCAGTACTGCTCACAGATCCAGCTTACCCCCTGCACTCTCAAAGTGCCATACAGCACTTTGTCAGTGCTTTCAGTGTCCACAGACACTGAAAGCAAATAAAATGAAAATAAAACAGTGTCCACACACACTGAAATGTCCAGTAGAGTCTGAAATAAGTGCAGGGGTGTGTGACAGGCTTTGTCACACACCCCCCTGCATTGTGAAAGTGCCGTACGGCACTTTGTACATACCCTCAATCATGTAGAGCAAAAGACCTGGACAATGCCTAAAATGATGGGGGGGGGGGCAAATACCGACAGATGTTAAATATTGCCCTACAGACATAGAAAGTCAATAGAATAATAGGTTGTACAGTGGTCTGAATGTTCCAAATGTGTAGAAGCCTGAAACACAAATGTATGCCAGTAGTTAGTGATATCAACCCCAATATAGCCCATACACACATAGAAAGTGGATAGAATGACAGGTGGTGCAATGGCAAACATGAATTAGTATCAGTATGAATATATGTAATGAAAGTGGTCACAGTAAATAGGTGTTTTCTGTTATAAGGGAAGTTTAAGCATAGCTGAGTGGGTTTGTCTTTGTGGAGCTGTGCTCAGTATAGCTTAAACATCTCAAAGGAGCTGAATAGAAATGTATAGCTAAAACCCTCAATGACGGGATAGTGTAGTAGTTAGAGCTCCTAATTTGCATGCAGCAGTTCATGATCTGAACCCCAATGCAAGCCCTTAACTTTTACATGGACAGCATTGGTAAACTTAGTTTTATTTATTAAATGAGGTAGTAATTAATATTAGTCAACCAGGGTATTGTAGCTGGTCCAAAAGTGAAGTGTCAGTGTCTAAAACATATGAAACCCCCATGTAAACACAAGTATCCCATACAATGTAGTCACACCCTAAGGTAATGTAATGAAAGCACAAAGGGGGTGTCATGTAAAATATATCACATACACTCAAAAATATGTCAGTAATGAATAATTAATATTCAATCCTGAAATATTTTTTAAAATGAAAACTGAGCAATGTTTAGCAGTGCTCAGCTCTGCTTAGCTAGTTTGAGCATTGCTTAGCAGTCAAGTCTAAACAGTATACAGCTCAGCTAAGCAGATCTGTGCATTGCTAAGCAGTGCTCAGCATTTTCAAAATGGTCCAATGATTGCAAAGGGTAGTAATATGGCCTTATTTAAACTGCACAGGCAGGAATATAGCCAGAACCTGTTGTAGTTTATCTGTGCAGGAACCATGCCAGATGTGGAGAGGGCTTGTGCTTTCAGGCACAACGGTGGGGCATTTTGGAGTCCAGGGTCATAGCTGGGCTTCTTGTAGAAAATGATGATGACAAACTGCTGCAGGGCCAGTTCCAGGGCTCGCAATACAAAATGGAGGCCTGGGACCATCTGGCACATGACCTCACCAGTGCTACTGGTATCCCATGAACTGGTGAGCAGGTACGGTATCATTATGCTGACCTAAAGCAGAAGAAGGGGAGCTCTTGGCCCAATGGAGGTGCTGGAGGGATAGATTCCTGTCCCAGAGATTTCCCATGCTCTGCAACAAGATTCCAATCTACATTAGGCAAAGCTCCTCGCTAACACTCATCAAGAGAAACCTTGGTGAGTGGATGGGAAACAGAACGTTTACCCCAGGAATCACTTCAATGGCCCTGCTGGAAAGAGGCACAGGGAACTAATCTAATCTAAGAGGATGGCAAAACCCAACACATTCCAGCTAAGCCTTTGGGCAGATAGCCTAGTACCTACCTATGAACCTATGAACCTATGGATCCAAGATACTCAGGACAGCAATGCTCCAGTTTGTAAGTATCTCACACATAGCTGTACTAAAATCAAGCATGTGTATGTGATAGACAGGTATGCATAATGTTTGTTTCTCACCCCTACTGCTCCAGCAGAGAGGGCTAGCAATATTGAGGCCCATGCCGACAGACTGACATGGATGGACTGACAGGCTGGTGAGTACAGATCTATCTTGCAGTATATAGTACCATAAAGTAGAAGGAATACATTGTTTACATGTCTCTAGTCATGTATCCAGTAGGTATAGTGTGTTCTGTGTCTACTGAATAAATAACATTTGCAGACTAATATTGAGATACAGGATATCCATTAATAAAACACATTCTCATTTCACTGAAATAATGATTCATACCATAAACTGTAGTATTTACTCTGCTACATTGTAATAAAAATAGAATGTGAACAGGTTCTTCAGAGCAAATATGTCTTTGACAGCATGCATTAACTGAGGCTGTTCTGAGAACCAGTCGTTAAGCAAACCTGTAGAATGTGGAGCTGTAAAACAAGATATAAATGAGATATGAAACACGTCCTGCACTAAGATCTGAAACCTGAATAGTACTGTGGAATGTATGATAGTGTGTACCATGCAGCATTGCCTTCTGTTAACCTTTGCTTCATAGATTGCATTATTTCAAAGGATTAATACACAGTACACTAACTATCTGTCATGCATGAATCTCAGGATTACAACGTTAGACTGCCTAACCAAGAGAGTATTAGGCAGAAATCAGCCAAACTAAAGACAGCAGTTCCCCAGTAGCTCAGTGTGATGAAATACACTTTGTTGTTCCTTTATGCACACCCAGACATGGTTTGAATTCCAGGAGTGGTAGTAAGATGTGTGCATATTTTCACCCAAGAAATCTTGAACATTTGTAGAAGCAGTCATGTAGTGTTAACAGATATTTCCTTCACAGGTCTTACAGGTAAAGACATGTTTCTAGTGGCTGTATGAAGGGTATACTAATACACTGTGTACAACTGTTCTACTGTCCAACCCCATGCCTGCAAATGACAGCAGGATAGGTACATGCACCAAGCACTCTTCCCGATACATGTGTCTCAAGTGTCATGCTGCCTAGTGGTCACTGCTGACAATAACCTTGGACACAGATAGGAATCTAGGTGAAGTATGCCAGTAGCACACCCACACAACATCAGTGCAGGGTACCCCTTTCTTTGTCATATATGTAACCCTGACATGTATGAGTCCCCTCTAGTCTTGTATCCAGAGTTGTCATGGTTTGCCCCATACCATTCCAGATTAACAGTTTAACAGGTATGTATGTTTTACAGCAGCTATGGGCCATAGGCAGATGTAAATCAAGGGCAAACCTGTAGAGTATTGATCAGTATTGTTGTGAAAAATAGATGCCTATACAGTTGTTAATGGACTTTTTCCCTCCCCCACCACTATCCGCATCAATAATTATTATCCATATTCAGTGGGTATGTTGTTCTCAATACCCTATGTTGGGACATGTGTTCTATTATTGTTCATATATTTAATTGGTTGTAAATTAACATACCTTGTTCAAATACTATTGTTGGTAGCCTGTTGCTGTCAATGTAATTGGCACGGTGTTACAATGCTCATTATTGTTCCTTTTATGCATGTGTACTGTTTGCTATGCAGCTGTTTCAAATCTATTGTTTTGGGGTCATGGGAACACCCACTCATGCTGTTATAACTAATATTGAAATGTTTTATTCACAACTAACCAATAACTGTTGGAAATCCACAACACCATAGCACATTTGGGAAAGCTGATCCTGGCGGATCCACATGCCACACCTCATGTCTGGGACCCAACCTGGAACTTTCTCCTCTGCAGGTCCTGCACCCCCTACAGGTGGAACCACCTCAGTGGATGGGGCCCATCCCTCCTGGGCCTGGGATATGCATGGAGAGGAGCTCGTCACCTGCAATAAGTTCCAGGGAATGGTGCACAGCATCATCTGCTCAGACTTGGATGGAAGGCTGAGCCAGATTGAGGGCCGCCTGGTGCACTTCAAGGGGCAACCTTCCTCTGTTGTCCAGCCCCCAGCACAGCCACCTTTGGGGCCGTGAAGGTGCAGTGGTGACTGCCCATGCTTGGCGACATAATTCCCACTGTATCCATATGGGGGCTCATGGGCCTCTGATTCCTAATCACCCTCCCCGTCCAAGGTGTTTACCCCCATGCGTCATATACAGCCCCTGTCTACTCTCTTGCCTGTCTTGTCTGTCTCCCTACAAAACCTACCTCACCAAACATACTTACAATCCTTTCTCAACATCCCACTCTCACCTTACAAAAAAAAGGGACATATGTCCCCCCCCAAAAAAAATCACCCAATACATAGCTGTCCATTTTGCACACATATCCACTTGACACATGTAATGTGGTCCAATTTGCTTGACAATACATTTCTGTTGTCCTCAGCCCTCTTTCTGGGGTTTGAGGGTTCAAATTCATCTCCAAATTCTGTACAAATGCACAGCTGCTGCTGTAGAAGAAATGGACAGCTATGGACCTTTTCTACATCTGTCATACATATCCCTAGCTACCTTTCATATCGTATTTCCCTCTGCATGCCCCTATTTCACCACTTTCCTATCACCCCTTTTTTTTTAAGAAATTAGCATGGGTTTAAGCGGGAATAAGTGACACTAAGTGAAGCCAAAATGGAGTAAGCATTTCTTGGCATCGCTTAGCGTCATGCAAACCGGCTTAAAGACACTTAAAACTGACTTAATCAGTCTGTTTCCAGCAGCCCCTGTTCTGCCCAGCAACAAATTAAATGGCTGTGCCTGGTCTTGAACTCAGGACCCTGTACACTGCAATCAGAGCAATATAACACCACATCATTTAAGCCGTAGGAATTGTTGATGTTTTTTCAAACATATCATGCAGTACAGACATTTAACATTAGAGAAACATTTCTAACTAATGATTTGTGTATATATATATATATATATATATATATATATATATATATATGAATCTACCTCGACCCAATGAAATTACATTTCAGCAAAATGTAATTAGGCAAGTGCTATTTCTCGAACGTGCATTTTTGGCAAAATGCACTTTCGCGAAAAGGCACCTAAGCGAACAGCAGTGGGGGTTGTTGCTTAGATCATGGCACAATGAAGATAAGGGAATATTCCCTTTTCCCCACTGTAGTGCGATCTTGGAGTGAGAAATGAGTAGCAGGGGTGTGGGGGGCACAACCCCCCACATGGGGGTGCAGGGGGTTAGGAGGTGCATAAATATGGTTAGTGTTGTGTTTTTTTTATTTTGTTTGGGGTTTTTATGTTTTCATTTAATTTGTTTTTTGTGAAAGTGCATTTTAACAAAAGTGCACTTTCACGAAAAACAGCTCGCCTTATTACGTTTCATTGAACAATAATTTCGATGGGTCATAGTAGACTTACATATCTATATCTATCTATCTATCTATCTATATATATATATATATATATGTGTGTGTGTGTGTGTGTGTGTGTGTGTGTGTGTGTGTGTGTGTGTGTGTGTACATATATATATATATATATATATATATATATATATATATATATATGTATAGAGAGAGAGAGAGAGAGAGACATATTTTGTATATGTGTATGTATATATATATATATATATATATATATATATATATATATATATATATATATATATATATATATATATATATATATATATATATAGATAGATAGATAGATATAAAACATACAGTGTAGTCATACCTCAAAATCTCTTAGTGTAAGGAATCTGGACCAAGCCTGACAAAGTGAGGGGACAAAGGCACAAACATAGGGACATATCTTAAATACTTAATTAGATAAGCTGAGAAAGTTGCTGCAGTAACATCGTCTGTTTAAACATATATTGACTGAAATATTTCAAGTCTGAGACTCAAATACTTTTCATTATTTAATGACTTAAATCCTCACATCACCCCACAGATTTGTCAGAAATCCACAACAGTTATGGCGAAAAGACCAAAGCTATGAGCCAAACATCTGGACATCCTATGAATATCTGGATAGTTGAAATCTATGAGTACAGTCATCTAACATTAGGGAAAAAACACTGAGATGCTAAGCATGTCACCAAGCACCTTCTGAACTACAGTCAGACCAACACAACACTACCACAAATTAGCTCTGGAGAATTACACATGCATTTGAAAATATATCATTCACTTCAGGAATGTAACTATAGTGAAAAACAGACATTGGTGTGAAAGTGCATACCCACAACCATTTGCACCACAGTCACAGCAACATACCAGTAAGCCAACTAAACTCTAGAGCATAACGACTGTGTGAAAAAACATATTCTGATTGCCAGTCACACACTACCCCTACATATACACTGTAATTTGAATCCTGAGGTGGTACGGGACATGTTTCAGTCTGCCCCTACAAACATATACAGCTGATATACCACCAGCAACTGTAGCAGCATGCACAGTCAGAAAGAAAAGGATCCATGACACTCACATCTGCTCCCCCCACTCAGCCCAACTAACATTTACACACTACACTGCTACACAATCCTGACTGTTAACAATGGCCAGACATACACAGACCTCTCAATTGTACAGATTTCCACAGAATGTCCAGGCTTTGGCCTCATATTTATCGCCTCATCCTCATAACATGTCTGGGATTCTGTTACATCACTGGGACAATATCAGGAATGAAGTCTCCAATTAATGATATACCATACCTCTCAATCTCTTAGTGCAAGAAATCTGGACAGAGATGGACAGAGGCCCAGAAACAGGGACATGTTTAAAATATTGGTGTTATAAACTGAAAAAAAGTCACTAGTGTTACAGGGTTTGTTGTAACATAATTTTTCTGAAGGATATGAAGTCAGAAACACAAATGGATGTCAGCATTTAGTGAATGCAATCCCCAGAGTATCCTACTGATTTTTCAAGGACAAAAACTGTCTGAGGAACAGATCAAACATAAGAGACAAACCTCTGGACATTCTGCGGAAAGCTGTACAGTTAAGAGTTACAGTGGATATAGAAAGTTTACACACCCCTGTTAAAATGCCAGGTTATTGTGATATAAAAAAAATGAGACCACAATAAATCACTTCAAAACATTTCCTACCTTTAATGTGACCTATAACTTGTACAGTTTAATTGAAAAACAAACAAATCTGTTAGGGGAAAAATATAAAAATTAAAAAAACGTACAATACACTGGTTGCATAAGTGTGCATACCCTTAAACTAATACATTGTTGTGTGTGCACATCCTTAAACTAATACTTTGTTGAAGCACCTTTTGATTTAATTACAGCATTCAGTCTTCTTGGGTACACACCTGCCATCAATTAAAGAGACTCTGATTAACCCCAAATAAAGTTCAGCTGTCCTAGTAGAATTTTCCTGACATTTATTCAGTTGCCTGCTACAGCAAAAGCCATGGTTCGGAGAGAACTTACAAAGCATCAAAGGGATCTCATTGTTGAAAGGTATCAGTCAGGAGAAGGGTACAAAAAATTTCCACAGCATTGGATATACCATGTAATACAATGAGGATAGTCATCAAAAAGGGTAAAAAATATGGGTCAACAGTGATGTTGCAAAAAAATGTCCGCCCCTCCAAAATTGATGAAAAGACAAGACAAAACTGGTTCGGGAGGCCGCCAAAAGACCTACAGCAACACTGAAGGAGATGCAGGAATTTCTAGCAAGTACTGGTTGTGTACTACATGTGCCAACAATCTCCCATATTCTCCACTTGTCTGGACTATGGGGTAGGGTTGCAAGAGGGAAGCCTTTTCTTACACAGAAAAAAATCCAGGCCCAGCTAAAATTTGCAAAATAATACATCAAGTCTCCCAAACGCATGTGGGAAAATGTGTTATGGTCTGATGAGACCAAGGTTGAACTTCTTGCCACAATTTCAAAAGGTACGTTTGGTGAAAAAACAACACTTCACATCACCAAAAGAACACCATCTCCACAGGAAAGCATGGCGGTGGCAGTATCATGCTTTGGGGTTGCTTTTCTTTAGCCGGAACTGGGGCTTTAGTCAAGGTGGATGGAATTATGAACAGTTCCAAATACCAGTCACTTTTGGCCCAAAACCTTCAGGTGTCTGCTAGAAAGCTGAAGATGAAGAGGAATTTCACTTTTCAACACAACAATGACCCCAAGCATACATCCAAATCAACAAAAGAATGACTTTACCAGAAGAAAATTAAAGTTTTGGAATGGCCTAGCCATAGCCCAGACCTAAATCCAATAGAAAATCTGCGGGGTGACCTAAAGAGGGCTGTGCGCAAGAGATGTCCTCACAATCTTACAGATTTAGAGCCCTTTTGCAAGGAAGAGTAGGCAAATGTTGCCAAGTCAAGATATGCCATGCTGATAGACTCCTACCCAAGAAGACTGAATGTTGTAATTAAGTCAAAAGGTGCTTTAACAAAGTATTAGTTTAAGGGTGTACACACACAACAAAGTAATAGTTTTACTTACGCAACCAGCATATTGTACGTTTTTTTTTTTTATATATATTTTTCATCTAACAGATTTGTTTGTATTTCAATTGAACTGTACAGGTTCTAGGTCACATTAAAGGTGGAAAAAGTTTTGAAATTTGATTTATTGTGGTCTTATTTTTATATCACAAAAACATGGGATTTTAATAGGGGTGTAAAAACTTTTTATATCCACTGTATATCTATATGTGCCTGTTGTTTAGGCGCAATTATCTCCAATGTCACTTGGAAAACAGGCTCTGTAATGAGTTGATGACCAGTAATTAACTGATATTTAACACAGTGAATCATAAGGACCACAAGCTATTTCTTAAAATGACTTAGAAGTAATTGGTGATGAAGCAGCTTGCTCAAGGCCTGGTAATTAACACAGAAGGTTAAGGCTATGAGTAGTTAACAAAGCTGTTGCTTATAGCTCAGGGTTTGATTCTTTCATCCTCTATTGGCCTACCTCAAGGGTATTTAAGGAAGTCACTTACCCAGGGAGAGTTCCTGGGATGCCACTGGAAAGGGGCATTTGTGCCCAGTAGGCCTACTTATTAAACAAAAAAAAAAGTTATACAGTGTGGACAACAGAGTTGATGGGATTCAAACCTTGTTCTGCAGTTTCATCTGTAAATAAATGTAAAGTTAAAATGGCTAATTAATAAAGACAAGTAGCTGGTTATTTAATAACATGTGGAAATATAAAAACTTACATTTTGTTTTGATAATGCCTGTTTAAGAAACACAAAACAAAGTAGTCCATATGAATCATTATACTGCAAATGTATTTTGTATTCCGCTAACAGAATGTTGTTGACCCTGTTGGTATGTTCTAAGTAAACTGCATCTATAAACTAGCCAGCAAATAAAACATGGATAAATTGTTTCCTCTGCTTATAATGCCTTATTTAAAGCTGTTTTACTGCAGTTTTTAGTGTCAAAAGCTCTATGTGTTGGGGGGGTGGTGGGGTTAAAATTGGCAGCCTTGCTGCTTTTTTACCCATTTGTTAAAATTCTCAACTACTTTGTTTTAGATGTGTTTTAATAACACATTAGACCCATATCTAATTTTTAGATATTTGGTATTATTTTCTTTTTTGTACTGACCTCTCAGTGTTATCCAGTCACTTTGCTGCTGCTCTTGTATTCACTTTGCCTACCTTATGACTCCACTTACTTTAGTGTGACGGTGTGTGCACATGTGCATATCTGTCTGTGTTTCTGTGTATGCATGTTCGTGGGAGTAGTCACCTGCATCATAATGATTCCATTATCCCTTTAGTTCTATTGTTCTTTAAACAAAGGGTTTTGATGAGGGCATTCTTCATTGCACTGTTTCCAGGGAAACACTTCTATTCTGTCTGACTCAGGAATTTGGAATGCAAAGAGAGTTAAAAAGTAACCCAGAGGGGAAGATTCAAGAAAGTAGATAAAACTTCTGCTTCTGGCTTTTCCCAGTTAGGGGTCACCACAGCAGATCACCTGTCTGCTCATGATTGGCAGTGGAGGTTTACAGTGTCGAGTTGCCAGCCCAGTGCCCAACCTTCCACAGAAGGCACATACACATGCCTAGGGCCAATTTAGAGTTTCCAATCCACCTACAGCATGTCTTTGGGATGAAACTGGAGCACCCAGAGGAAACCCACGCAACCACAGGGAGGACATGCAGACTCCACACAGAAGGTATCCCAGACGAGGATCAAACTGGAGAACCTCTTGCTGTGAAGCAGCAATGCTAACCACTGCACCACTACAGCCACCCAAAGTAGATAAAACTTAAAGGAAAAAAGCAGAAAATTAGAAAACTCTTTAACACACTGGTACTATCCACATGTATAAGAAACATTGTTCACTGTATAGTCACATTAATGCCTTCTTCATAAAACCCTCATAGAAAAGTTATTTTTCAGAACATGAAACTCCAAATTGTAAAACACAGATTCTTCTATCTCTCTCTCTCTCTCTTAGTAATAAATCACTTTGTTGACTAAGGGCACAATAAATCTGGCCTGCCACTAGAGGATCTCCTCTGGACAGCCAGTGACTCTCACTGTCCCTCAGACTGTACTTTATATTCTTTTTCCAGTGATTAACATTTGTACAAAGCAACTTGGTACTTTTCCATTAATGGGGCAACAGTCATGGTGCAAAATAAACATGGAGAAGTAACTACTCTTACATCTCTTCTGGTTCTGATTTTACTTCTTTTTCCCTGATAAAAGTTTTTATTTATTTTTTTTTAGAAAGATCAAAAATCACGATCAGTCAGTAATACTACACATTACCATTTTCTTGTTATGAATTTGTTTGAATTTATTTACTACAATAAAGTACGGATCTCAGCATTGTTTTACAACAGTAACCCCACCCTCACCACGATGGGCTAGTTTCATAATTATTTTTCCGAAAATCTAAAATGATGTAAAACTTGCTGTTCTACTAACTTTCCCATTGAATCAGAGTTTTATTTTAAAAAGGCATCACGGGAGGATTCCATTACACAATAGCCAATGGTACCTAATTGTAGCCTTTCTTATCTGTTTACATTTGGCTTTGTACTTGTTTCTTGAGCAAAGAGATTGACTGATATGAGCCTACTGTGTACAAAGTTTGTTATTTTGGTTCTGTTAATAGTGATGACTGCATGCTGCTTTGACAAGACTAATAAGTTGGAAAAAGTGAACTATGCAAGCTTTGCCAAAAAAATTTACCATACTTCGCATCCTCCCCAAATGCCTTTTTAAATAATACTGTAATTCAGTGAGAAAGCTAGTCAAACAATTTCCTCAATAATTTGGCTTTGTCCAGACTTTTGGGTAAGCAAGTTGAGAATTATGCTGGGTTGCTGTATACGAAATCCTAACACCATTTCTCTATTTTATTGTCACAATATATAGATATTGACTAGCGTTCTGTGTTAAATGTTATTAAAGCAAATTAAAAGCTGAAATGCATGCATATTTTCATTTAAAAAAATATACATTTGATAACACTGTGCAAGGAAAGTATAACTTCTTGTATACACATCAGCGGCAGCAGTGTGATCTTTGCGACTGCAGCCTAACATTCTAAATGGTGATTACAGCTGGTGCCCCAATAAAAGTACCAAACAACTTACAGTTTTAAAGTGTACTATCTGTCATATACATGCTCTCTCAATACATTTAAGTCTACCACAGTACTTTAAGGTGTTCCTAGTGAGAGCTACTGCCAGTTTTCCTTGTTCTGTGCTGCAGTTGATGCTTACATTTTATTTTGCTGCTGGTCTGTTTGAGTTGCTGCTTCTTGTTTGTTGAACATGGACATCTGTTTTGGTGTTAACAGAGGAAAAGATGAAGAGGCAAAGTGCTTACTATATGCAAGTCTCACCTTATTCTCTCTTACAACATGAGGAACAGGATTTCAACTTTTCCGTGACTTGAACCCAGTGCCTCCTGTGATCATGCCTTACAAATCTATGTTGTACTCTGTCAATGGCAAAGAGTATATTTCCTGTCAAATAATTAGTGTAATTCCTGAAAAGATTAGCTATCAGCTCCTTGTAATCTACTGTAGATGTACTGTCTGCACTGATTCACACTGCACATTGTTCACATTTTTTCCTTATTTTGCTACTTGCATATATCTCCAGTAAACATTTTAATTGTATTTTTTAAGCATGTATGTTTACAACAGCACCAAATTAGCACTCTGCTAACAGGGCAATTTGGAATACAGTTCACTGAAGGCCATGTAACTACTTCATGAAATACAAAGGTATGAAGGATTTTTAACACAACTCTTTATTATAGGATTTTCCCATATTCCAGGAAGTTAAATGAGTAATTCTTGCTCCATTAATACTTTATGCACCACTGCATGTCAGAATGTAGTGTAATCTGTCAGCCAGTGATAATTGTTAATCATCATTTTGTTGTATAAAATATCTATACTAGTCACCCTGATTAAGTAGCATATGCATGCACACTATTCATTTTATTTGGCATCTTGTTTCACTACACACACACACACACACACACACACACACACACACATTATGTTATTTAAAAAAAACTACAATCTCTTTAGAACAGGACAGCAAACTCCTACCCTGGGCTAAACAATTTTATATTAGTTTTTCACAAGACAGAGCCCACTGACCTTATCACTGGAGACCATATGTTGAATCTATAGAGACCAGGACACTGGGAAAGTACAACATTAACAACAGTGACTAGAACAACAAAAAGGTCACTATAACACAGTGAACATGAACAACAAACATAAAACTGCATACTAGTGGTTGGATGTTTGCTTCTACTTTCCGCTCTCTGGTTACCTTTCCAAAGATGGGGTTCACTTTCCAAGGATAGCAGCCTTAAGACTATTATTTAAGGACTGTATTTGAAGGCTGTAGAAGTGACCTGATTTTATAACCTGAAGCCACATATGCCTTGACAATTCTCCTTGGTTGGTTCAGTGGCATATTGAAAACAGAATTCTTTTTAAAAAGGATTCAGTTTTTCTTATCGTCTTAGACTGTATCAGTAAGAATAATTAGAATCTGAGAATGTCAGTTTATTTCACTAATACTTTCTAATAATTACAAATTCAGTTTGCTATATTATTTTGGAATACTCAGAAAATCAGGTGCCAGTACAACCAACTTCAGTGCTTGTTTCAGACTTCAATTTAATTTAGTTTTACTAGCACTGTTGTTACCTATGAAGTCTTTTATTTGTTCAATTATTGATTACTTATTTTTCTACAAGAGGTAGGAACTTGTTGCAAGTATATGTAATATGCATCTTGCAATTTTAAATCACAACTCATGCACTACAGTGAGCAATGTCTCTTTAAATTAATTGAGGGTAACTTGTGTGGCTTACGATGCCCACTTTTTTACTTAGTATTTAATGATGAAGCTTTTATGACACATTTTTTATCTGAAGAAGTCCTGCTAGTGAGCAGGATGAAAAGTGTTTTATTTGTATTGTTGGTTTGCAACTTGAGTGTACTTTCCGTACCTTATGAGGGTTTGCTTCTGGATTAAACATCGTTGGTTTGCTTACTACTCCTCTCATTGCCTTCTTCACCAGTTCATTGATTTTATCTTCAGCAGTTTGTTCCAATACAGTTGTGCATGACTTTTTAGTGATCTCCTGTCTAACAAGCTACCGTCTAATCTGTGTTTGCGTCATTCTATTCAAACTCCCGTCAACACCGACATCTAACATTTTTGAAGATAAACGTGTTAGGAAGGCAGGAGGCTGTGTAATTATTAATGAAGTTTTATCAAAAAGCTTTGGATTTCATGTCAGCATAAGGCACTTGGACTTTGCTATTATTTTACTGCTAATAGATCAAAATGGGCCCTACGTTAAGATGAAAATAAATTCAAAGAAAACCCCATTTCTGGTGGACACTGGAGCGACTAGGTCAGTGCTAAAATTACTTCAGATAATCAAATATCAGTATCAGAAAAGAAAGTAAAGGCAGTTGGAGTAATAAATACTACAGTTATGTATCCTGTTTCCGAACCCATCCCCATTTCTTTAGGTCCGATTGAAGAAAAGCATTCTTTTCTTCTGAGTACTACTGCACCAGTAACCTACTAGGAAGAGATTTGTTATATAAGCTGGGTTGCACTATTTACTGTACCCCAGAAGGGGTGTATCTAAATGTTCCAACAGAATTGGAGGGGGAAGTATTGGCAGTTTTAGCAGAAGCTGAGGAGCAGCCTGCTGGAAGCAGACAGACAGATGGAGAGTTACTACACCAGTACCTGCCAACTTGTGGGCTAAGCATGCAAATGAAGTAGGTATACTGAAATCAGCAAAACCAGTAAAAATAAAATTAAATCCATCAAAACCTCTCCCCAGAGTTCCACAATATCCACTAAAGCCAGAAGCAGAGCAGGGAATCAAACCTGTAATTCAGTCTCTAATACATCAAGGAATAATAATACTAGCTAAAAGCCCTTGTAATACTCCTATTTTTTCAGTGAAAAAGCCAGGAAAGGATACTTTGTACAAGACTTAAGGGCTGTAAAGTAATGCAGTACTACCTACTTTTCCTGTTGTTCCAAATCTAGCAACAATACTGAGTTCAATACCACCTACAGCTAGTTACTTTTCTGTGATATATTTATGTTCAGCATTCTTTTCTATACCAATTCACCCTGATAGTCAGTTTCTATTTGCTTTTACTTATCAGGGACAGCAGTATACCTGGACATTGTTGCCACAAGAATATACTGAATCTTCTTCATTATTTTCTCAAATTCTACAAAAGATTTGGAGAATGTGACATTTCCAGGTGGGTCTGTCTTAGTACAAAATGTAAATGATTTACTGATAGCACCAAATTCCTTTCAGCAATGTTAACAAAATACCTTGCATCTTCTGACTATCCTTGCAGGAAATACCTTGCACCTTCTGACTATCCTTGCAAAAAAAAAAAAAGGACACAAAGTGTCAACAAAAAAAAAATACAGCTATGGTTACCTCAGGTATGTTATCCTGGTCATTTAAAATCTCAGAGTAGGATCTTACAGTAGCTATCCATCACTCTTAATCATCTTTATTACTTAAAATAAAACTTATCCCTTCTTGAATGCATGTCTAACTAGATATGAACTTAACACTTCTTTCTGATCCATCTATTTCTCTGATCCGCTGTCCTGTTCTAAATCCTGCATCTCTGTTGCCTACTGCCGAGGATAGTGAAGAGCATGATTGTGTGTGTGTAACTATTTGCTTTCTCCTAGGGAGGACTTAAAGGACACTCCTATACCCAATGCTGACATGCATCTGTTTGTGGATGGTTCCTGTGGAAGAGATCAAACAGGAAAGTTGATCTCAGGAATAGCAGTCTGCACTGAGGAAACAATATTGTTGCAACAAAGATTAGAGGGTGTTCACTCTGCTCAAATAGCTGAGCTAGTGACTGCAAAAAGCTTGTGAGTTACTCAAATACAAGATGGCCAATATTTTTACAGACAGCCATTATGCTTTTGAGGTAATACATGACTTTGGGCAACTTTGGAGAGATAGGGTTTTTAATCTCTTCAGGAAATCAAATTAAAAATTCAGGGTACATAAAAATCATTGTTAGATGCACTTTTGTTACCTAAAAGCTGTCTGTAATTAAATGCTGTGCACATCAAAAGGGGCTAAACATTGTTATAAAAGATAACAACTTAGCAGACCAAGCTGCTAAACAAGCAGTAGTAAATTGTTGTAAACATCTTTGTATGTTGACAGCAATAAACTACAACAGTAATGATGTGTTTGAGTTTGCAAAACTGTCAGCCTTTCAAGCTGAAGCACCACAGGGAGAAGTTCTGAGGTGAATCAAGGATGGATGTAGAAAATCCTCTGATGGCATATGGTGACATCCGGACGGCCGACTGGTGGCGCCTGCCTCTTTGCTACCTTACCTAGTAAGGGCATATCATCTACCGGCCCATACAGGTAAGGCAGCTTTATTTAATCAAATTACCCAAAGTTGGTATGTCCCTCATGTCCCTTCTTTGATACTTCAGTATGTACAAAATTGCAGTATTTGTTTGGAAAATAACATAAGCAAACATGCCAACAGCAAATCTGCATGTTTACCTCCACCCTGGGGACCTTTTGTTAATATACCGCTGGATTTCATCCAGATGCCTAAGACTAATAATTTACAATTTATTTTGGTGGTAGTGTATATGTTCTTAGCATGGGTGAAACTTTACCCATGTCACAAAGCTGATGCAGTCAGTTATTAAAAAATAGATTATATACTGAGATTTGGTATACCCAGCATTGTTAACATTGACCAGGGAACTCATTTTAATACTATTCTGTTTAAAGAGTTATGTAAAGCTTTCAATACTAAGTTAAGTCTTCACTGTCCCAACCATCCCCAGTCATCTGAATTAGTGGAAAGGGTAAACAGGACCCTTAAAATAAAAAAAACTGCCTCAGTTTGAGGTGGAAGGAGCCTTTTCAGGTCCTGCTAATGACTGCAGTTCGCTGTGCAGGACTACCAATGTGGATCCATTCATCTCATTGCTAGAAGACTTGTCATGTGGGGATCCCAGATGAATCATCGCAGCCAACAGAGGGAGATCAAGGTGTGACAGATAAATCATCTGCCCAGTGAGAAGCTCAACTTCAGTAGCAGCTCATGATGAACCCAGTGACAACTGGTACTTTTGCTTTGTTTCTGCTACTGTTCCCTTCTATAAACTGGTCGAGAGAAAACAGTTTCTTGCTGGTCCTTTGGCAATATGCCAAAATTCTAAACAAAACAAACTGCTGAATATGTTTGTATGTACCTCATTATTCTAAGGTAGGGATTCCTATGATTTCTATCCCTGCATCACAGGTCTCATTTGAAAAGGGCCTTAATGACATCAGCTTAATCTGGTGCAATGTAACTGATTTTTCAAAGGTTGCGTTTCTTTCAACTTGCAACCACACATCATGGAGATACACATTATGCCAGAAATGGGACTGTACCAGTAGGGAAAAGCAAATGTAATGACACCAGGCATAAAAGTTTGTTAAACTCTTTGCACTTAAAAAGCTATGACTGGGGGTGTGGCATGGGCATGACAACTGACTGTAACTATATCTGTGGTAATCGTGCCTACCCCTGGTTGCCTACAGACTGATCTGGATGTTGCTTTGTAGACTGCTATATTACTCCTGCTATCCAACATTTTGAACAACCACCAGCAGGTAGACTGAGAAATAAGCGAGCAATCCACTGGACTAAGCAAGTTTTTTTAATTTTTAATCCTGGGTATGGAGTGCAAAGGACAATGCTTGAAATAATCGTACTTGCCCAAATTCTGCAGGAGGTGGTCAATGAAACTTCACATCACATCAGGATGGCAAATCGAGAAATGACTAAAATGTGAACTGTGGTGTTACAGAATCAAATGGCACTTGATATAATGCTTGCTGCAAAAAGGGGGGGTCATGTGCCCTCATAAGGAGTCATTGCTGTTCATATATTAGTGAATATCATGATAAACAGGAAAAACTGTCAAACTTCATGAAACAAAGGGCAGTATTTTTGGTAACCTGGGAACTAGCATAATCCAGGGTATTGTCATTGTACTTTTTATTATATTTATAATCATTTTAGCATTTTCCATTCTAAAGGCTGTGATTACAAAATGTTTAACCTCACCTGCAAATGAAATGCCACTGCATGGACAAATCAATGACAGTTCTATTTTGACAGAAAATGATGACTACTATGACACTGAGGCTTATTTTATTAAGTTAAAAAAAATAAAAATATAATTATACGTATGGTATGACACTGATAGTTTCAGAGGGAGAAAACTGTTATGGGACAAGACCAGCTTATTAAAATGTATATTGTCAGCTTATTAATGATGCTATAATATGATTGTTAAAAAGCAAATATAATTTGTATGCAGGGCTGGGAAAAATATAGCTTCATAAGTCCACAGTATTGCTGTTTTTTTTACTGTATTCTTTTAGTATGTAATAAGAGAGAATAGTATGTGTTGCATGAAGTGAGGCATGTAGCTATACAAAAAGGAATTTGTTAGCCTGACTCCTCCAGGCTAAGAGTGCGTTGTTGCTAAAGCAGGTTTGAAACATCCAAGGTCAGAAACAAGACCCTTTGGAAGCAGATGAATCATGTATAGGAAGGTGTTCACGTGAAGTCTAAAGTGAAAATCACGAGGGATGTGAACATTTGCAAAGTTTGCTATAGGACACAGTCATTATAACGTCATGAAATTGCATGAGCAGTTTGATAAGAAAATGTATAAAATTACAGTTTTTGTATGTAAAGTGAGAATGCTTCATCAAGAATTATGAAGAATAACTCCCAGCGCTGTAAGAATAAAATTTCTGTTTGCACATCCTGAAGTGTTGTTCCTGACTAAAGGCATATAAGATACATTCTTAATGTTATTTATTTATGACTTTAACAGCCACACAGCTGAGATCTCAACTCTATAACTGTGCCAGTGGGGAGTCTTATTGGGAAACTGGATAAAGAGGGAGAAACCAGTGCCGGACTGACTGCTGTGTCTTTGTGCTCTTAAAGGAAATTACACGATAAAGAGAGCTACATCTGGAACTACTGTGTGTGTACCTGTCATCCTCCCAGTGTATGCCCCCCCACTGGTGCTAGTGGTGAGGATTGAGGATCCCCGATTACTGGACCAGTGGTAGGGCATCACAGGGAAAAAAGCTCCAAAGACAGTTAACAATATTAACATACAACAATTAGAAATAGATACATTTTAAAATACAAATATCCAACAATTTTAAGAATACTAGTCTGAACACACCATAATGACTAATAGTTACCCACAATATAAAAAATAACATTCAGCAGGATGAATAGGGAATAATAAAACAAGATAGTTATTAGTTGAAGTCAGATGAGAAGTATTAGGAAAAACTTTATTGAAAGTTATGAAAAAGGAACATCAGAGGAGAGACATGCAATAGCCTAAGATATGTAAGAATACAGTAGGGAAAGTATAGAGTGGAAAGGAAAGTAGAGTAGAAATGTGAAGCAGAGAGAGCAGGGGAGAAAGGTATGAAGAAGAGAGGTTGGGAGGGTGTCCTAATGGTTAAGGTGTTTGCCTTGCAACCACAAGGTACAGGGTTTGAGTCTCACAAGGGACAATTGGCTAAGCTTAAAATGGTTCGCAAGGGCAGTTAGCTTAGTACTAATCTATGAAACTATGAACCTATGCGAGGTTAAAGTTAAGATAAAGAACAGACATTGGAAAAGATGGAATATTATATATGTAGAAGGTGAATTACCAGAAAGCCACAAATTTTGTGAGGAACAGACCAAAAATATTTGGCAAAAATCTGAACAGCTGAGAGGCATGGTGGCTTAGCCACTCTGGAATACCTGAGATCTAAAAAGGAACTGGATGTGGTGTCATTAATGACTTATTGGATGAGGTATTGGTTTCTCAGGTTATGAGTCTATGAGGCAAGTTTCCTAGTCTGCCAGCTTGTTTGGATTTTTAGGAAAGAGTTCCCAGTCTGATGACTATGCATATGATTTCCTTATAGGCCCTATTCCCCTGGGATATCTGTAGCAAAATCTTTTTGTCTGATTCTGTCTCTGTGAAAGAACACTTCTGTTTCACTCTCACCATTCTTCATCTCCTTTCTGGAACTTTTATGGTAGATCAGGAACTTTTTGGGAGCTGTTTTACACCAACAGCATCCATTTTTATCTAAACAACACAACTTTTGATGTCTTCTTAACCATGCATGACTGTGGTATCTCAGCTCATCTACTTGCAGCATGGTTGCTTCCTGATATCTACTCTTTTTGTCTGTCAAGTCTTTTTACCCTTACATTGTCTCGTGGATGAAGAATAGTTTCTTCTGCATTCTGTCTTATAGTTATTTTTGAATGCATTGTAAGTCTTTCTACTTTTAACATTTCTCCTTCAGGCATAGTATGTGCTATGGTTGTAGCAACATTAATGATGCAGGGAGTTTTGTTGTTAGCCTGAAATGCATGGAACAATTAAGCAGAAGTCAGTCCCACTGACAGCAGACCTAGTCTGTCTTTCCTTGTTTACACTTTTATTGTACCTGCCATGTGGCCTGAGTTATGGTTGAAATTAGTCATGGACCAGTTCACTTGCCTCATTAAAATATTGATTCAAATTATAAATAAATAAATATTTTACCATATATATATATATATATATATATATATATATATATATATAGCAGTTTCAAGATGGGGAAACTTATTTGCTAATTATGATACATTTTTCATGAGGAATTTTTTTTTACTTTTGAATGGTTCTATTAACTTAACCATTGGCCTGTAGGTATTTATTTACTTTTTTATTTTATTTTACTTAAAATTTGTTTACCTGGGTAGAGTACTGCTCACAACTGACCAATTTCTGTCTCTACCCAGGAATACAAAGATAATCAGAATAACATTTAGTAAGCGACAGCAAAATACATACATGTGAAAACCATTATGAGTTAATAGAAATGTAATTAAGATGTAAAGAGTACTTGTGGATTGTGGCTAATGTGATAAAAGTCACCATTCTAAGGCAAGCCTCTGGAATTCTAAAGTTCTAAACTGTGGGCCATTGTCAAAAATAACAGTCTCGGGTAACCCATATGTCAGAATTTTTATGACACTAATTTTAGTCTTTGCCATTATTTCTCTTGGTTTAGATACTGCAGATTATTTTGAATAGTAACTATTGCTTAGTAGGTCCTGTATCTCTCAATACTAGAATAGTTCTCCGGTAACGTTTAGGTTAGTACATTTATAGGTATATACTAGGCTAATGATCATCGGGGCTTTTATAAGCCTAGCTACGGAACCCAAATATATTCCATTGGATGTTTTGCCTTAGAGATTATTTTAAGGGGTGCATCTTAGTTAGGGCATGATTTAATGGTTGTCTCTGGTCATCAGAGTAATAGGTGTTAGATCAGGGATGAATTTTTGATTTCTCATTCAAAGGTCAAGGTTACTTTTGAATAGGGTTAGGAATGGATTCTGCTTTACATAGATGGGGAGTCTGTTCCAGAGTATGTGAATCCTTAGAGACATATCTGTCTTGCCAGCATGTTCTATTTATGTCATAAGCAAAGTTTAAAGCCTTGGATCTAGTACTTCTGGTGCTGTTAGTTTTGCAGATGTGCAAAAAATCCATCAGGCCTGGATCTGAGATTGCCTTGTATGCCAGGCATAGATTGCATTTCACTAATCTGTAGGAGAATGAGCAATGTATATAGATACAGCTTTAAAGCAATCTTATAGGACAATGCGTTGATATCCTGGATTCTCTTGGTAATGAATCTTTGTGGACATTCCATCCACTGCATATGCCCCGACAGGTATATTATCTTATGTCAGTAACACAGTTTAGGGGCACACCTGTGCCATATGCTCATTAATGCTTACTATTATATCCCATCTGCAGCCACATCTGGGATGCAACACAAAGACAAGCCATGCAAAGTGCACTTGCATAAACTCTTTGCATAGGTGTTATTTCCATTTCTGCATTACAAGATGGTGGCATTAAAATGGTCAAGGCAGAACAGTTAACCTCATGCAAAACCAACAAACATTGAAAAACAGAGGTGTCTTCTGAAGACATTTTATTCAAAGAGATTAAGTCCCGTCATCATCAAATAACAAACTTTATAAGAATCTGGTATATGATGATGAAAGTACTTACTCTTTTTTAATATGCCTTCAGAAAATACTTTTCTTTTTATGTTTAGTAAGGTGTTCTGGAATAGTGGCATATTAGTAACAGCTTCCTTCACAGGTACTGCAATAATGTGGTCCTTGACCATAAAACATGGCCTGCCTAATGTCACTGTTGCATCAGACACATAAGTTAATTGTAATGACAATACTATGCTAGCATAGTTTGACGGCACAATGACATTGTGTAGACAATGTTGACTATGGGGGGAATCTACTATCCACATCCAATTCTACAGCTCTGTTGCCTGTGGAGCCCATCCTCACCACTCCAAAGGCTGTGGCAGGACAGCCGTTGCCTGCCACACCTACTTGGTGTGTACTCTCATCCCCTGCCCAAACAACTGTAGGTGATGACATAGGTGTGCAGCAGCTCCATTATACAAATGTTTCTGCTTTTTTCTACA
The DNA here is from genome assembly GCF_019279795.1 of Protopterus annectens. Lineage (NCBI taxonomy): Eukaryota > Metazoa > Chordata > Ceratodontiformes > Protopteridae > Protopterus > Protopterus annectens. The sequence continues at coordinate 1,264,140,462 of NC_056729.1, forward strand.
GAAGCTAGCAGCATTCTCCTCTTGATCTGCCTGACCTGAAAGGCAAAAGAGATATAGAAGTGATCTCATACAAGTGTGAGGGAGATGCCACACAGAGGTTAAATATTTCCTTAATGCCTATATGTACATGCAAGCTAACAGAAAGCTGTGATGGTACATACATCCTGAGATACATGTTATATACTACAATATGTATGTGTGCAGTGAAGCGCTGGCCACAGTCCCACACAGGCATGGACATGAACTTTCTCCCTCTCAAAAAATGATACATTACCACACCAGTATAGTGGCTAACAACATCACACACTCACAAAAGCAGACAGTCACCAACAGCAGCTAACCAGGTATATCATGGCATCTGTCAGAGGAAACAACTTTTACTAGGAACAGTACTCTGAAAGGTAGAAAAAAATTGAAACTTCAGTATGTAATGCAGTACAATGGTAGACACTTACTATACCATTCAGGGAATCCCTGCCTCACCTCTGCTTCCCATTCTTGTAGATCATTAAGAAATTGCTGGCACAAATAATCAAACTACTGCTACACTCTTAACTGGCAGGAAACTTGCTGGCTGCCATGGACAGCTGTGATGCCTGGGCATATTATGTATCCTCCTTACAGAGTGGACTATAATATAAGGTCCCAGCAGCTGCTCCCTGAAATGACTGATCATGAGGTACAGCATTATCTTAATCTTTTAGACATACCAGACAGGCATTCTTTATGGGGCTCTAGCACTGATAGCCATTGTCATGAATAGACAGAAAACCCAGATAGCAGCCTAAAAGTATAGGATACTCCTATAGGAGCAGGTTGCCATAATGGTTAAGGTGTCTACTTTATAGGTACAAGGTGCAGGTTTTGCTTCTTGCATGGGGCAATTGGCTAGGCTTAAAATGACCTACAAGGGCAGTTAGCCTAGTTCTAATCTATGAACCTTTAAGTTTACAGCCACAACGGTCAGGAAATCCTCCTATGTGGCACACCTCATCACTAAGGACTTTTCATCCAGAAAAAAGGAAGTCATTGTCTCACTGTACTCATCCCCCATTAGACCCATCATAGAGTACAATGCCCCATTTGGGCATCTGCAACAACTGGAAAGGCCACAGAAACACCTCACTAAAAGAATCACAGGCCAAAGCAGATGCCCTATTCTGACCGACTAAAAAAACTCCAGATATAATCTGCCGCATATTGTCTACTCAGAGGCGATCTCTGCTTAACATACATGACCATGTCAAACCCAGAGCTGTTAGACATGCTACACTTAAAGAAATCCCAATCCCTCAGAGCAACATGCTACAGGGACCTAAACCTTGTCATCGCAATGAGCAAAACATGCTGGAAGGATAGGTTCCTGACCCAGAGACTCCCCATACTCTGGAATAGACTGCCCATACATGTCAAGCAGAGCACCTCCTTGGCCCTCTTAAAAAGGAACCTTGACGACTGGATGGGAGATAGAAAATTTACCTCAGGGATCACATCAGTCACCCTGCTAGACAGGGGTCCAGGGAAGTAAATATTGTTGGAAGAAATAGCTAGGGAATTGTTATGGCTAGGCTTGTACAGGCCCTAGGGTCGATAGCCTAGTACTAACCTATGAACCTTTGAGTCACATTTTACAAGGGACTTTGAATCATGTGTAGCACATATTAGCTCCACTATGTACACAATGGACATGCACACACAAGCAGGCATGCATATGTTCATAGGTGTGTACTAGACTAATGGCCTTGGATCTTTTACAAGCCTAGCCCATAGGATTACACTGACATCATGCCACCCAACCTTAGTTTCCAGTGTCTCTGTTGAGCAGAGCCACTGGAGTGATCCCTGGGGTGAATTTTCGATTTCCCACCCACTCATCAAGATTTCTCTTGAAGAGGGCCAGTGAGGAGCTCTGTTTGACATAACTGGGAAGTCTATTCCATAGCATGGGCTGTCTGTGGGTTATGAACCTGTCTATCCAGCATGTTCTGTTGATTGTGGTAATGAAGTTGAAGACTCTGGAGTGTTTGGTGTGGAGGGATTGGGATTTCTTTAGATGTAGCATTTCTAACAGAGCTGTGTCAGACATGGCTTTGTAAGTCAAGCAGAAATTGCCTCTAAGTAGGCGATATGAGAGAGAGAATAGTTGGAGTTTTTTTAGTCTGTCCATATAAGACAAGTGTTTAAGGGATAGGATCCCCTTTGTGAGTTACTTTTGTGGCCTCTCCAGTTGTTGCAGGTGTCTAGTAAGGTACATGCCAAATGGGGCATTGTACTAGATGATTGTGGCCTAATGAGGGAAGAGTAGAGGGAGACAATGACCTCTTTCTTCCTGGATGCAAAACCCTTAGTAATGAGGTATGCCACATAGAAGGAGTTTCTGACCACAGTGGCAGTGTGGTGGTCAAAAGAGAGGTTGCTGTCAACCAGTGTTCCCAGATCTCTTATAATGCCTTCTGTGTTCCTTGGACTACCATCGATGTGGTAGTTCATGGAAACTGGGTTTTTCCCAAAGGGGATGATGACCCATTTTTTGGCATTGACAAAGGCCATAGTTCTGACACCAGTTGTTGGTCTTAGTGAGGCGTTTCTGTAGGATTTCAACATCACTTGGGTAATTAATAATGGCTCCCAACTTGCAATCGTCTGTGAACTCTGTCAGCCAGAGTCCCTTCGTGTTGGTCTGGGCTTCTAAGAAGCAGATACCAGACAGGAGACAACTCAGGACTGATCCCTGTGGGAGTCCACTCATGACTGGTCAGCAGTCTGACTTGTAGTCAGCAACTTTCACACTGTGGGCTCTATCTGTGAGCCAGTTTGCAACTCACCTAGTGATATAGGGGTTGATGCCTAGCTTAGTGAGTTTTTTTGTGATTCCTGAGTGGGGAATAGTATCAAAGGGTTGGCCAGATCAAGGTTGGCTGTATGAACTACCTTGCCTTCATCCACAGCTCTGGTGACTGACTCAAAGATGTCAACCAAGTTGAGAAGGCATAATCTACCCTTCACAAAACCAAACTGTGTGGGATCCAGAGTTTGGAGATTCTCTATATCCTTGTTTATTAGGTCCATGATGACGTGCTTCATAGCTTTGCATATCAGACTTGTCAGGCTAATGGGGTGATAGTTCCCAGGGTCTGTAGTCGCTCCTCCTTTGTGGAGAGGGATGACTATAGTAGTGCACCATTTGGTAGGGACAAAGCCTAAGGTGAGGCTGTGACTGAACAGAGCACACAGGTGAGGTGTCAGTTCACTCTGTAGTTCATGTAGAACAAAGCCAGGGATATTGTCAGGTCCCATAGAAGATGTATTCTTGGACTTGGACAGTGCTGTTTTAACCTGTTCAGCAGTAATACTGGGTGCCTGGCAATCTACTGGTATTGTGATTAGTCCTTTGGGGGGAGGGGTAAAATTGGCACTGAATCTGTTGGCCAGTATATTGGCAATATTTGTTGGCTCGGTATAGGAGGTACCATTGTGCAGTAGGTCAGAGCAAATCTGGGTATTGCTGTGAAGGTTCTTTACATAACTATAGAAGGCCTTGTGGTTGTCTTTACTATCTGCTGCAATTCTGTTTTCATAGCTAGCTTCAGAGGATTTGATGAGGGATCTCAACTTTTTGTTGAGGCTGATAAGGGAGTTTTTCCAGTCTTGGGACTTCACCTTATTCCACATTAGTTTCCTCCTTCTGTTGTAGTGTTTGTTTATGGCAGATTGGCTTCCTTTTTTTGGAGGAGAGTGTCTTGGTTCTATTGGGTATGGTGAGATCCATGCATTTGTGTACGTGTTCGCACAGTGCATTGGTGTATGATTCGACGGTCATGCAACTATTCTCCATTTGCATGGGTGCTGTGAAGTTAGCCACCTCTGTGCGTATGAACCCAAAGTTAGCTTTGGAGAAGTTTTTCATGGTGGTTACTTTTGCAGGGGTGTGGAGGGTGGGAGGGATGTGGCTTTCCAAGGTGATTAGTTTGTGGTCAGATCTAACCAGGGAGGAGTTGACTATTGGTGTAGAGCAACGTCCGTCCATGTTAGTAATAACCAGGTCAAGGATGTTCCTACCTCTAGTGGGGGTAAGTACAAGCTAGTCCAGGGGATTAGAATTAATGAATTCCAGGAAACGTTGGGCAAGTGTATTGGTACATGACTAGTTTTCCAAGTTAATGGAGGGGTAGTTGAAGTCACCCAATATGAGAGTGTTAGGTTGGACCTTAATATTCTCCAGGGTGCATAGGAACATAGAGTGAGTGCCTTGGGATATGGTTGGGGACCTATATCAGGCTATGACCTGAACTGCTGTCCTACCCAATGTTAGCACCTGAAGTATCTCTGATGCATTATGTTGGGCTACCAGTCTGGAGGTGTGCGTATCCTTTATGAATATGGAAACACCACCACCTTTTGAGCTTCAGTCCAAGTTCTGGGGCCGAAAGGTGTGGAATGAGTTATAGCCTGGCATTGCAGGGGTGCTTTCTGCTGCCTTGAACCAGGTCTCTGTTACAGCTCAAATGTTAATGTTCTCTATTTTAAGGAGTGCTTCGAGTGAGTGCATTTTGAGATTTGTACTTCTAGCATTAAGCAACATGACCCTCAGACTGAATTTGTTTGTAGCTGTTATGGTGGTGATTTGGTCTTTGGTACACCACCTAAAAAAGGCACTATAGAGGTGGCAAGAGACTTGGCCAGTATCCAGAAGCCCAGGGGTGACAGATGCAGGTCATCTCTGTCAAACATGTCATCCCAAGCAGACAGATACTGGATCCCCTAAGAATGACACCAGAAACTTAACCAGTTGTTGAAATCAATCATTTTCTGCTTATACTGTGGTATCATTCTGGGTGATGGTAGGATGCTGCTCAGGGCTAGGGTCGTATCCACCTGGGCTACATAATCCAAGAGCTCCTCCATGTCTCTTTTCATGTAGTCTAGGGAGGTATGTCTTAGGTCATTCACACCCACATGTACAATGACAGAGTCATATTTGTACCTGTTGTTGAGGGTCCTGAGTGCATGCATTGTGTGGCGAATCCTGGCACCTAACAGGCAGCTGACTGTTACTTTCTCCTTATTCAACCTAGTGAGTGGGACATTAGTGTGCCTCACTATCGAGTCACCTATGACTAGTGTGCTGGGAATGCTGTTTTGCCTTAGGGGCTTTGGTTGAGTGGCACACTGTTTAGGAGAGTTATATGTCTCTTGATTGGTGTTGTGTTGTGGTGGTCAAGTGCATTTCTGCCTTGGAGGTCTCTGCTGTTTGGGTAGATTTTTATTGAGAGCCTCTGTGAAGGTGGGTGTGTGGTTTGTGTTTTTATGTGAAGGCAGTGCTGATGTGTGTTTTGGAGGGCTATGTGTTCCATATAGTGTGGTGCAAGTTTTGACTTTCTCCTCTTCACCAGCTATTCCAGTCTTGGCTGGAGAGTGCATGGCTTCCAGTTTGGATATATAAGTGCATCTCTTGCAAGTATGAGTGTTGCTAGGTAAGAGGAGATGGTTGTCATTGTACATGAGGCAGTTGCTACATTCCCTCAGGATGCCCAAGTTCACCAGGCTAATAGGAGAAAGCACAGGGAACTGACCTTTAGGCATGCCTGGAGGGGTGGGCATTAATAATAAGTACTGGAGCTGTTTCCTTGTAGAACGTTTAGTGCTGGTTGCACTTTTGTGTGCTACAATAATTGCTATAGGAAATCTGGTATGGTATAGTGCTAGACTAATAAGCTAGTAAAAGCGCAGGAGAGGAGAGAGCTAGCAGATCTAAGAGAAAAATTGAAGAGTAGACTTTGGCACCTCTCAGAAGCTTACAAACTATCCTGGATACAGCAAATTTGTATCTGGACTAGACTAGTTACAGGAAAGGTGGGAAAAAACAGCAACGTGGGCTTTTAAACCAGAAAGTTGAAAGAGATTGAAAAACTGGCCAAACGGCCAATAAACTACATTTTCTGAGCCAGAAACCACTCCTCTTTGGTAGAGAGGCTACCCAGTGCTTACCACTCCCACTGGTAAGCTAAAAGGCTTCCCTCAACACAGAAAGGGTTGGGGGGCTCAGAAGCTTACAAACAGTCCTTGATACAGCAAAACTGTATCTGGACTAGACTAGCTACAGTAAAGGTGGGAAACAAGCGGAAATGTGGGTTTTTAGACCAGAAAGTTGAAAGAGATGGAAAAGCTGCCCAAATGACCAATAAACTACTATTTTTGGGCCAAAAACCACTCCTCTTATGGTAGATAGGCTACCTAGTGCTTATCACTCCCACTGATAAACTAAAAGGCTTCCCTCAACACAGAAAGGCTTGGGGGGCTCAGAAGCTTACAAACAGTCATGGATACAGCAAAACTGTATCTGGACTAGACTAGCTACAGGAAAGGTGGAAACAAACGGAAATTAGGATTTTAGACCAGAAAGTTGAAAGAGATGGAAAAGCTGCCCAAACGGCCAATAAACTACTATTTTGGGGCCAGAAACCACTCCTCTTATGGTAGATAGGCTACCTAGTGCTTACCACTCCCACTGATAAGCTAGAAGGCTTCCCACCAACACAGAAAGGTTTGGGGGTCTCAAAATCTTACAAATAGTCATGGATACAGCAAATTTGTATCTGGACTAGACTAGTTACAGGAAAGGCAGGAAACAAGCTTAGAATTTTTTTTCTTACAGAAAAGCTGCTAAAACAACACTAAAAACAATTCAAGTGCAGTGCATGCTAGCATGGAGCAGTGGAACATATGTAATCCTTATGATGCTGGTGTACTTCTGTGAAACATAGCTATTCATAGAGAATGGTGGAATGTGGCCTTAGTGTATATGGGACTAGTACTTATCTGTGACATTCATGTCTGAGCTGCCATGTTAGTGGCTAAAACATGCAGCAAGGAAGCAATAGCTGTACTGACCAGCTTGAAGTTCTATCTGTCAGTACAGAAGCAGCAATTCAAGAGCAGGTGCAGTGTTCTACTGTACTGTGGTAAGGTCCATTTCACCAGTGTTATATACATGTGAGCATGTGCCTGGAAATAGATATGTACTACTGTACCAGTACTTGTCTAGTTTCACCCTGACATATGCAAGCTGCAACTACAGATAGAAAGTGTGTAGCTGATGTACCTGTATGCGTGTCAGCCCTTGACAAAAGGATGGCCTCGATTCCCCCAATGTGGTCATTGTTCAACTGTATTCAGCATTCACCAGACCTATTATAGAGTGCAATTTCCCATTTGGCATATAGCTAACCAGGCACATCCAACAACTGGAATGTCCACAGATATTCCTCACTAAAAGAAGTAACATGTCCTGTGCAGACTACCTCAAAGCCCTGTCCCTGTATTCAGTCTTCTGCAGCCTACAAGGCATTTTCAGACCCCACCCTGATGGACCTCCTGCACATCCACAAAACAAACAGCTTCAGAATTACTCATTCTAAAGACTTAAATATTGCCTTCGATACGGATAGAAGATGCTGTTGAAACAGGTATGTATCTCAGAGACTACTCCTTCCTTGGAACAGGTACCCCATCTACATGAAGCAGAATTACTTCCTAATGCAATTCAAGTGTAACTTGGACAATTGGATAGTGAACAGGAAAGTCATGCCTGGATGTCCTTACATTCACTGCTACAGTATTCTTCACAGATGAGATTCCCTGCTGTGGAAGCCTGATGTCCAGCCAGTCTATCAAAATCTACTGATGCTTTAAGGTATGCTGAATGTCACCCTAATGCTTTTTGCATAGCATAGGGCATGAAGATGACATTCAGGGGAACCATCTACAGAACCTCTTTGCCACCCATCTGAACATTTTTTTTTACTGTTGGTCTGTTTGACTACATCTGTTTTTCTCCAGCTGCATGCATTTTTGTGCTATGGGTAATGCCTAGGTCTGTTTGTTGAATCTTAGCAAGTTGCAAATAAGTGTTCCATTTAGGTTTTTGTTTCTTCTTGCCTTTTGGTGGTCTTTGGGGTTAATGTCATCTAAGAAGGGTAAATGCCAGTGTGGGAGAAAGATTCTCCATAAAGACCACCAAAAGTGTCTTTTCTGTTTAGTAGCTTCTCGCAACTATAAGTCTTGTTCAATTTGTTAGGCATTTGTCCTGAAAACCCTTCTCAGTAGGCTTTCTTCCCTTTCCTGGAATCTTGAGAACCATCATCTTAAACTTCTCACTAAAGATAAAGTGAAAGGTATCTCCTGCCCTGAGGGTCAACTGTTAGGGAAGAAGAAGGTGAAAAAGGTACGACCAGAATCTTTCACTGTCCAGCCTCTTTCAGCTGTTTCTCCCAAGGTTGTTATGAACCCAGAGGTTCACCCGGCTGTGTTGTAGTATTTCTCTGCTGCAATCAGGTTGGAAGCAGGTGACATCTGAAGGGGCTTTGCAAATGTCCATTTCAAATGTTCAGGAGGAACCATAATTGATTTTGTTCCAAGGGGCTTAGGGGAGTTCCTCAGATTTTAGTTGGGGAAGAAGTTCCTTCTACAGTTCCTGACTGATGTCCTGGGTCTGAGCCTTCTCCATTTTATAGGGGGGACATTCCCTTAGAAAAGAAACAAAAAGTTAAATATGTTTCTTCTGCTCCTAGGGATCCACAAAGTCAGTGGCAGGTCTTTACTCAGGGTCAATTTACTGCTTTAATGTCATTAAAGCCTTCTCTAGGGGTTTCTTTTCCTACTCCTACTTGGACCTCAACTCCCCTCAAAAGGCCTAGAGAACATGGTTCTTCTGAGGAAAATTCAGGTTCTGATGATGAATCCCTGACATATTCTACTCAAATCCCTTCTCCTTCGGACTATGGGTCAAAGGAGAAGGAATCTATTAGTCCTGATGTTCCTTTTCAGAGTGTTTTCTTTCGGGTAAACACTCTCTATGATTACAAAAAATAAAAAACACACCACAAACTGCAGTAGTACCAGAAATCTATTTAATACAACAAAATAAAAATTGACAGACTTAAAACTTTTGAGATCTAAACTCTAGGGCATCATTAGATTAAAGAGCATATAAATCACTTGTACTTAAATAGTAAAAAGACAGTCACATAACCAAAGTCTTGTGGAGATATCAACAGATAATAGTTTGTTTGCTGTGCAACATTTATGCCAAGGTGGTTTCTCTATTTATAATTTAATGATTTGGACATCAAGCCTGACACATTTTGCTCTGCTTAGAAAAGGGTTTTCTTTTGTTCCATGTTTTAGAACTGATATTGCCAAGTTGTTAATTAATTTGAAATTGTATATTAGGCAATTAAATTTGCATGTATCTTTTAGCAATTATGTTAGTATACCTATTGATAATGCTTTGAATTTAAAAAGAAAGAGCAACTTCATCTCTCTTCCAATCTTGCAATTCATTTATTTGAACAGATGTGTGAGGCTAAATTCAGGAAATTGATTAAGCTTCAGGGTAATTTTGGAGACAACCTAACAAATGATGAGTGATTATGTTTGAAGCAATTGGCTGAGACTAAAGACTTCAGAATTATGAAACCCGTTAAGGGTGGTTGCGTACTGATTATGACGCAGATCAACTACTTATTTAAAATGTATGATATTTTAAATGATGTAAGCACCTATGTGAGGGTTTCTAAAAATGAAATCAACATGGCATATGCTAAGATAGACTGGTTGTTATTTGATTAGACTGGTTGTTATTTGATTCTTTTTTCCAAGGAGTCATTGACAAGACAGAGTTGGAATTCTTAAGCAGTTGAGACACTGATAATTCTCGCTGTCTTTGATATTCCTAAAATTCACAAGAATCAGTATGATCCACATTTTAGGCCTATAGTGGCAGCAAGGGGATCAAAAACTGAGCCAGTAGTGGCTTTTGTAGCTGTACATTGTAAGATGGCTTTGAAGGAAAAATCTTATATTTTACATGACTCCTGCCATTGTTTAGAGATGCTTAGAGATTTGAACTGTGAACAGGATTTTGCCTGTATTACCACTGATATGGTTATCTTCTTTTCTGTAATAGCCCATGATATTAGTCTGGATTTTTTCCATAGTAGTTGGATGGGGGAATGAAGGTTTGCAAAATGTTAAAACTAACTTACTAGTGGAACTGATGGAATTGGTATTAGAAAATTATTTCCTTTTGTTTGAAGGAGAATTTTTTGCCATGTTTCAGGAGTTGATATGGGGGGGTAAATGTGCCTCAATATACTCCAATTTGGTTTGTTTGTTTTGGGATGAATGGTAGAAGCATTTCTTTTTTTCTTCTACCTATATGTCCAATGTAATAACATTTTTAAGATTTTTGGATGATATGTTATGGTGTGGGGCGGCCACAGTGGTGCAGCGGTTACCATTCCCGCCTCACAGCAAGAGGCTCTCCAGTTCAATCCTCGGCTGGGGTGCCTTCTGTGTGGAGTCTGCATGTCCTCCCTGTGGTCATGTGGGTTTCCTCCAGGTGCTCCAGTTTCCTCCCACATCCCAAAGACATGCTGCAGGTGGATTGGAGACACTAATAAAAATTGGCCCTAGGTGTGTGTGCATGTGTGTGCCTTCTGTGGAAGGTTGGGTGCCAGGCTGGCAACTCGACACCGTAAAACTCCACTGCCAGTCATGGGCAGACTGGTGATCCACTGTGGCGACCCCAGACTGGGAAAAGCCAAAAGAAGAAGATTTTAGTGTTATGGTGTGGTAAACAAGAAGACATTACTGGTTTCTTACATTATCTGAATAGCACCACTTCTTTTTAGAGATTCACACACAAAGTGCACACACAAGAAATTAAAATTTTAGACATCCTGTTATGTAAGGAGATGACAACTGGGAAGTTATCTTCTAGTATTTTTAGGAAAAAGACATACCCTGGGATTCATGAAGCTTGGCGCAAGTCCGGCGTTAGGCCTTGCACGACCGTGCGGCATGCAGATGGTGCAGTAGCGCCATATGCATAATAATGAAGGCACATCGCCATCATGTCCACGTGCATAGGATACAAGCGCGAGTGCAAGGGACATGTCTAAGCGCCATACCGAGGCGTGGAAATGTCGGCTGTAGACGTGCAACCTAAAATGCTGAATATTACAGTCTGCCTGCAATAGTAATCACACCTGTCAGTGTCTGTGGATACTGAAATGTATGCAAAGCATGCCAGACAGTTCTTGTGAACACAAAATCAAGAAGCAAATACAAATGCATGTTAGTGAATATCGAGTCTTCATCCCTCGAACAAATGGCGACATGTAAATTTGTGTGTCCGTATACTAATGCAGTGCCGATAGTTTTACAAAGTGGAAGTGAAATGCATCATTTAAGTGCGCCGCCAATAGCTACGTCTAGGCCAATGGTCATGGTTACCACCCAATGGTCAGTGTGAACACCTGTCACACATTGAGGGACACTAAACACATGTGCAGTTGTGACCATACCAAAACCATTATAAATGTAAAATAACCTGCGATTGTATGACATAATTATGTCCCACATTGCATGTAATAGTGAGATATAATAGTTATTTCCATATGTAGCTTAACATGTTATAAGAAATAGAATAAGTAAATGAAACAGAATGAGCATGTAAATTGCTATAACAATAAGCGAACATGTATGCATAAAACAAAAGTACTATCCGTTGTATTGATTGTGGGTATGTGTTGTCCACTAGAATCTGATTATTGTCCAGAATACATTCCATCCTGGCCATATGCAAAGGTTGCACCCTACAAATGGTCAGAGGATTCGTCCAAAATCTGCCCATCTGCGGTCAAAACCGTTATTGTCAGGATGTGTCAAAGATGAACGGTTATTACTCGGGTGAACCCACCATGTCATGAAAGATAAGTATGTTTGTGAACCTATGTGCATGATGTACAGCATATGGAATGTGAAAAATGCTATGGTAGGCCTCACCGCCATAGAGGTACCATAGATATGTAGTGTATGCAATGTGTATCCTTGACTGTGCCATTGGTCATCAACCAAAGAAGGGATGTATGGAGTGTGTGGAATATGTGTGTGTGTGTGTGTGTGTGTGTGTGTGTGTGTGTGTGTGTGTGTGTGTGTGTGAAGGGTAATGTAATAATCTGCAAAGGCGAGACTGTGTTGGATGTACAGTAGGTGAACTGGAGGTGTATGAGGGAGCAGGCAGTGGGTGAATCTGAAAGAAACACAAAGAACAAACATACACATCCGTATTTCCAACTGACAGGTCATACTGTAGAACACAATCACACAAACATATGAATAATAAAATGTGCAATACACAGGTACTGAAACGTCACTGGCAGATACCCACATAATGGTGCAGACCAACCATCCAACCGCAACACACA